>NW_017729002.1:12251857-12254197 GCF_001723915.1 Gavialis gangeticus
CCCCCCCCCCCCCCCCATAGTACGTATCCCAGTGGCATGGACCCCAGCTGGCATCTGGTCAGTCACACAAACTCCATGCCAGCTAATGCTGAGAGGTGTCTATGTGTACGTATCTTCAGTTTCACAGGAACAAAGGCAGACAGAATAGTGACTACTTAGGACTTTTTGGAATTAATCAGCAAGTCAGGTGGTAATGTCCCTTCATTCTTCCTTACAAATGCCTTGAAAAATCTGTTTAAGAAGAGCTTCAACTGTTTTGTTTTCTTGATGGGCTGATAAGGTTTGTGTTCTGATAAGCTCCCTGCTGGCTTGCTTCAAAGGACACACTCTTACAGTGTTCAAGAGGGGACAGAGAGAGGTGTGAGAAATGACCTGGTTTGTGATGCATGGGACCTGTGAGTGCCATCAGTTTTCTCCAGACAGTGTGAAGAAGGGAGAGGGAGTTTGAAAATCTCAGTATCATCAACAGATGTATGCACTCCACACAAGCAGTCCTCCCTCCAACCCTCCCTTTTGCTTCAGAGTGCTAGCTGGGCGCTGGCAACACTCCCACCCCTTGAGCAGTGAGCCGGGAAGGTGGGGGGGGGAGTCTGGTGAAGGACACTTACCCCTCCCCCTTCAGGAACAGCCCAGCTGGGAACTGTGCAGTTCAGGGTGGGGTTTTAAAGCACTCACTAATCATAGCATCCTGCCAGGGCTTGGCCACCCCCCCCCAGATCAGCACTACGAGAGGGAAGGGAGGGCTCAGTCTAGCACACCCCCCCCAGTTCTATCCTGAGCCTGCATTTCCTGAATCAAAAGTGAATACCTATCTGCTTGCAAACTGATTCAATCTCTGCAGGTTAGACTAGCATGCAAAGATTGAATCAATTCAGGCTTGGGCTTTTTAAATGTCTGTCCCTAGCCAAGGATAAAGAAGCTCTTGAACAGCAGGGCTCCTAGTTAACATCTGGGCTTGGGTAAGCAACTCTAGAGGTTTGAAGAAGAGACTACGGGGAGGAGGAGTTCTCAACAGGCCTGGGAGTAAAGAGGCCTGGGAACACAGAGTAGAGAGTTGGGGCCCAGTGGGAGAGAGTTTGAGCCTAGGAGTGGGGAGTGTAAACAACCTTCCTAACCTCATCTTCCAGACCCAATCAGGGCAAGTGTTGTTTGAGGCTGACCAATGAGTTTGAAAAGCATCACTGGTCACCTATAGGAGTGACATGGCTCAAGCCCCTGCCTCCATGCCATGAGGTCAGTGTTTAAAACAATAGAAGGGTTGAGTTCCCACCCTCTTATCTGTCCTCAGGCACATAGGCAGAATGGGTTGGTTAGCAACTGGAGTGATAGACACATGAGAGAGAAGGGGGAACAGATTATCCCCAGGGAGAGGAGAAGGCTGGAACAGGATTCCTCCACAAAAGCTACCCCCGGAGTGGGACCCTGGTTGCAACTTTCCGTTCTCAGGGGTGTAGCCCTGTATAAATAGCCTACAGAGCACATGCTAGCTAGCCAGGTCACAGGGCACAGATGAGTCCAGGGTTGGGGGGTGGCAGGAAGAGAACAAGATAGGGGGCCAGATCAGGTACACATGATCTGGGGCTTTCCCAAAAGTACCTTCCCTCACTGCTCCCACCTCCCAGCCAACCTAGGAAGCATGACTAACACCTTCCACACCCCAATTCCAAATCACAATTTATGAAAACATGAGTCCTTCAAATTTCCTTCCTCTCCATTTCTTTTATTTTTTTAACTCCTCTTTATTTTATCCTTCAGTGGCTGACTTCCTTCATGTCACTAACCTTCCTCCACCCCCAAATTCCTTTCCATTTCCCATTTTATTACCCAACCTCCTCCCATTAACTCTCTGCTTCCCAGCTTTATGTTCTTACCCCTCATCCTCCATCGCTCACACCCCCACAAAGCAGAGATAGAAACCTTGCCTGGCTCACTAGCACTTTAGTGGCAACTTACAACTGTTGTTCCGAGTCAGGGCCCTGCTCACCAGCCTTCTAGTGGCAAGCCCCAACTATGCAGGTTAGGGGACAGTCAGAGAAGATTTTTAGCCTTAAGGTGTGACTGCTCCAAACTTGAGCTAGCACTAACACCAATCAACACTGGAGCAGTTCAAAGTGCAACATGTAATATGATCCTAACTTTCTGGACTCAGAACAGTCCCAACAGTGCTATTGGTTTATGAGAGAAGAGATTGAAGGATTACTGGTAGACCCTAACTAGTCAAGACAACTCCAGTTTGCATTACTGACAAAGTAGGAATGGATGGGTGCATATGCATTCATTTGCAAGCATGCACTGCTGCAGGATGCGGTTCAACAAGGACAAGTGCAGGGTACTGCACCT
>NW_017729002.1:12254905-12263294 GCF_001723915.1 Gavialis gangeticus
GATCTGTCTAGGTCCCTTCCGACTCATCGATTCTATGATTGTGATAGATATGCAGGGATATACTGAAAAATGCAGGGGAATAAGATAACTGTACCCCAAAAATGCATGAAAAAGTGCACACCACTGGCAGTGAAGAGAGGGGGATGCTGGAGGGGGAGTCAGCAGTATGCTGAGCAGAGAGATGGGATGTGCTAGGCCAAGCCATGTCCCACTGAGCCCTTGTGCTGACATCTAATCACTTCATGGACCATGGACTATAAGTTGCCAACTCCTGATGTACCTCAGGCTTAAGTAACTGAGAATGTAAGCCAGTGTTTAAGAATTACAAAGTTAATATCTAAAAATGGGAAAGTGGAATGTATTCACAAATATCATATTGTAAAGTCCAGTTTACAGCTTTAAAATATTACCTGCAGGGGATTGTCTCAGATTGAATTTAATTAACATTAAATTACTGTTAAAGGCCTGCAGGACACAGGGAACAATTTTAATGCTTCAGCACTGAAGCTGACTCATTAGGGAACTGATAGAAAACTGGAGATCCATCTTTCCAAGTGTATCTGAATGTTTGCAATTTGACCTCTCCTAGATTTAGCACATATTTACCATCAACTCTGTTAAGAAAGTTGGTTTATGCTGAGACCCAAGGTACACCAAATGTAAATCCATACTATACTGTGGCAAATCTAAGGAACACAGTAAATCTAGTTTGTGAAAATCACTCCTTGGTGTATTGACCATTTTGCTACAAAGAGTAGAGTCCATTCCAAGTCCTTGACAGATATACCCACACTACTACCTCCTAACAATATTCCTTCTGCTCCCTGTCTCTTAGGCTCCCTCTACATGTGCAGGTAAAGGCACAATGGGATCTAATGCATGATCCATTCAATAGCACCTCCTGACATACCACACATGCATGGCAGGAGGTGCTATTGTGGGTTCATGCACTAGTTCTCATTGCTCCCTGTTTCCCAATCTCAGGCTCCTCCTGCATCAGGAAGAAGCAAGCTCCCATTGCTTGGAGGCCCCATAGTTGCACCCCATGGACCCCCAAGGCTCAGGAATCACAGGATCCACAATCTCCTAGGCTAAGGGGTACATAAAACCCCTGGCAATCATGACAGCTGCAATACCACAGGGCTAGGGGTTTCACGCTCAGCGTGATGCACCCCAGTGGCTGGGAGCCCTTTCAGCTGACCCAGCTGCAGGGGATACCTTGTTACACATGCAAGTTAAAGCTCGATAGCAACCACCTATAAAATTAGTACACATTTTTGAGGTCTGACTTTATAGATAGTCAGAACTTTTAATTCTGTAATAAATACTTTGCACATATAGCTAGTCTTGGGGTAACTGAACAGTTAACCAGTCAATTATGCAATACCTGTAAAATGTAGAGGGGGTCTGTAATCTCCCTGCTACAGCTGTAGTGTCTTACCTGTTTCACTGTTCAGAATTCCTATTTTACCTCCTGTATTCCATTTTTCTTTAACTTACTTTCATGGAATATGGTGAATACATGCTCCATACTCTTCCCTTAAGAAAAAAATATATACATCTTTGGCCCTAACAGGCATCTCACACTCTGCCAAACAACTGAGTGTCCTTGTGATGAATTTTGGAGACACTCAGTCTTCCCTCTCATTAAAGACATGCACTTTAATGTTGATCACTGTGAGAATGTATAGGAGTAATGGAGCATGAAAATAAATTACTGATTAAAAATAAAACTTCCTTTCATAGTAAGTGACTTTTAGGTGATTTAGATTCCAATGTACTACCGTATATGGAAGAAGAGGAAATAAGTTTTATGTTAACCAGAAGCTACTCTGGTTCAATGACTATGTGAATTATTCTCTTGTACTTTTGGATTACACCCAGAAGAGAAGTAGCAGTAAAAGACAACATTTACAATGAAAGGAAATTAAATTATTTATTGGTTGCAAGCATTATGGAAGAAGCTAAAATGAACCCACCCCTCAAATGGCCACAATACAATACACGGAAGGCTTGTCTTAAAAAAGTTAACATTGGATAAACCCAAGAAAAATAATATACAGGTCTACATTTGCGGAGGATGTACAAAAATCAGATATTTTGAAAAAAAAAAATGCTTCCCAACCTTAACCATGCACTCTAACATAAAATATAACTTAAATATTATATGCTTATTGTTTCCCTACCATCTTTTAATTTGATAAAGTATGTAACATGGATTTCTAACAACAACAAAAAAATCAGTCAATTTACACAACTTATGCAACAGAAGAAATGCTTAATTCTTAGAATCAGACATATTAAGCTGTTATGAAACATGCAGAATTAAAGCATGGTTCATTTACTTTCTAACTGGCTTTCAATTCTTTATGCCTCCTCTCAACACCCTGTTTGGTCTTTATAGTAATAATTAAAAAACCCAACTACTACATCCCCCTTGGTCATATTTTAATGCATTCTAGTATATGCTATACAAAAATATCAACATAAAGATTAACAGTTCAGTTGGTTGGTTCAATAAGGTATTTTAAATGAAAATTTATCTGGAATGACCTTTATGTTCACTGAAATATGAAGTTAACATGCATATGATTTATTATATTGCTATTGTTGTTATCAAAACTATCAGTGCTATCCATTAATTTGAAAACAATAATTATCCTTTTAAACTAATATTCTCATGAGAAGATAACACCTGAGAGCCAGGAATGAGCCACATAACACATGGGTTTCCTTCTGAACAGCTCTGCTTTCTGAATGGCTGAATGCCAAATGTCTACCTAGGATATGCTCATTTGCATAAGTTTTCTGATTGGTCAACATTATTCCTAGTCTCACATTTGACCGAACAACAATACACATTTCCATGCTTGCTATGTCTCTTTCAATTTAGGATTCTTGTCTTGTTTATATATATGAAATATTCATAATTTCCATTTTCTTTGACACCTCCCATACGCAAACCTCAAAGCACTTTGTCAACATTCCTTTTTCAGAAAGTAAAACATCATTACATTTTATAGAGAATTAAAAAAAAAAGTGAGCTCTCCAAAGCCTGGCAGCATTAGAAACAGAAGTCATGTCTCTCAACTACTTGTCTTCTAAGTAGTGTTTTCCTTTACTAACCACTAAAGCATGTTTTTAATCTAAGAAATCTCTAAAATATGTTGTGTGATCACGGTTCTCTCATGATGATCTCTCACTGGCTTCCATATCAAATTTGCTCAATTAAACAGCAAAAAGATTTTTTTTTCCCTCTTCCTAAATGCTAGAACCGCAAACCCAAACAGTTTCCCCCTGGAAAGATCTGGGGGAAGCAATCAGAGAGCTGGGGAATCAAACCAGCAACTCTGGCCGACACACAGAGTTACCCCAGCTCCAGAACAGCATGTGGCACCCTGCTGAGCCACACTGCACTCCTGCAATGGTGCAGCTGCTGCATGAGTACCAGGCAGGGAGGAGTGATCTCTGCTGGTCCCTGCTGCCCCACACTGCATGGGGGAGGGGGTGTCTCTGCCATGAGCCTTCAGAGGCCTCAATTGCTGCTGCTGCAGCTGGTGAGTGCAGGGCTTTGGGTTGTTTTTTTAAAGCTCCACACTTACTGGCTGTGGAGCATGTAGATGACAGCATATTGCTGCTGCGGATTGGGGCCAGAGCCAGCACTCGAGTCTGCCTAGCACAGCCCATGCTGAGCGCTGGAAAGAACCCAGTGCTGGTACTGGCCCTAGCCAGTAGCAGCAGCCTGTTGTCATCCCACACATAGATCATGGGGCCCGTGCTCCTCAGGAGGGCTGTGGGGCTGTACCAGACTCCTCCCAGGGAGAGCAGGCCCCTGAATCTGTGTGTGGGATGACAGCAGTCTGCTGCTGCCAGCAAGTGATATTAGTTTTGCTTTGAACAGTTTGAGGTACAGTTTCACAAAAATTGCTCCACCTGTCTCCTGGAAGCTTGGCAGGCTTCATGGCCTCCGAAGGGGCTACCATCTCTGCAATTTGCATCTGAATCAGGCAAGAAATGATAAGGTTATAGGCATATTCATGATTTCCCATTATAGCTTATGGGTGAAACGTTGAACATGTCAAAACAGTGTGAAAACAGCGAAACAGTTTTGACAAAATGAAATGGAACAGTGCGTCGAAACAGCAAAACGAAACACTGTCCCTTCAAAATGGCAAAACGGAAGTCGAAATGAAATGATAGTTTTGCACAGCCCTAATAATCATTGCTAGCAGTTGCAATTTTCTGCTTCTTCTTTAGTTTAACAAAAAAAAAGACTGATAGATTTTAATAAAGAATACTGTTATACTTTACCAAAATCCTTGCGGTTGATGAGGGTAAAGGGTGTGTGGAAATAATAGCTTGGACCCCATCACAAAAGATGTTTCCCAACTGGTAGGGTCCCCAACTGGTAGGATCATTCAGGGCAGGACATGTTCCCCAACTGGTAGGGTCATTCAGGGCAGGCGTATGGTTAAGGGTGCCAGGACTGCCACATGCTGCGGATCTCCTGCCTGTGTTTTCTGAGGGGCTGGGTACTCCAGAGGTCCCCACAAAATTCCCCAGCTTTTCCAACCCCTGCTCTAGAAATCCTTGGCAAATCTTCCTCCCTGCTATGGACCTGGGTGGTAGCCCCAGGCTCACTTGGTGGTGGAGGAGATGGTTTGGAGGCCACTGCTTCTTAATTCTGGCAGCTGGTTACTTCAGAACTTCCCACAGTTTCCACCTCACACACTCTGACTTTAAAAGACTTTCCCCAGAGAGATGCTCAAGTACATAGGCACTGACTTTGTTTTTGCTGGTGGGTACTTACAGGTGTAAAAAACAAAACAACAAAAAACCCTACTGCACTTTATTTTTAATTGGCATGTTCCCACCCTGAGATCAGGACATGCCCAGAAGAGGCAGCACAGCTCCTTCTACTCAGCTTTGCAGCATCTGCAAAGATTGCATGCTTTAGTATGGGGGTTTTGGCACTTTTATCTAATAGCTGGTTGAATCAGCTTGAGATAAAAGGACCAAAAAGCTCCGCTGCAGTGCCAGATCTTTACAGATGACGCTGAGTCAGGTCGAAGTAATGCACTGCTTCTTCGGATAAAGCATTTTTGTTTATTTTTTAAACATCTGCAAGTGACTCCATGGGTGCTGAGCACCCACAGTTTTTTTTCAGTGGGTACTTGAGCCCCAGAGCACCCACTGAGTTGGTACCTATGCTCAAGTATCTTGCATTGTCAGACAAGGTTCTTTGCATTCTTGGCATTATCAGAATTTCAAAGAGATGTGTGTAGGGAGGAACATTTGGAGCAGGACTGTGTTCAAGAGTGCAGCACAGAGTGAGGAACAATTAAAAATTGATGGACTAATTCACTTCAAATTAAGCCTGAAATTGACAGCTAAGCCATTCTGTTCTATTAAATGCATTTTGTCCAATGACTTCACCTTGCCACTCCCAAACACACACACTGCAATTGATAGGTGTTATAAGCACAACTACAAGACACCAACTACAAGCACAACTACAAGACACCAGAAGTAGATAGTCACAAAGCCCAAACAGCACCTGGAAGTCCATTCATCCCCACCCCGCTTGTCCCACAACAAGAAGATGAAACAGAAAATGCTTTCCAGTCCAGGCAAAAAAAATGGAGTTCTTGGGAGGAGCATCCAGCCCTCTGGAAATTCAAAGAAGAGGGCCACACAGCCCCGCAAACACCTGGCTACCCACTCCCTGCCCTAAATGAGTCATAGAGGCTTTCTGCTTCCAGTCTTCTGCAGACTGTGGTCTCTGTAGGCAATATATCTTTGGACAGTAGAGACCTGATAGAATCCCAAAACAACCCTATTTCCTGTGTGGGTTTGAGGCGGGGATGAGGGGCAGTGCCGTTTCGGATTCCTGGACTAGGGACAGACATTACATATAAACCAGTAAAGAAACTGGTTTAAACATGTAACAGAACAGACATTCAGTGTACATAAACCAGCTTCAAAATGGTGAAAACCAATCTGAGATAAACCTGGTTGAATGTACTTTCAGACTTAACTGATATGGCTCAAACCAGGTTATGTAATGTCTGTCCCAGACCCCTTCCTGATTTATCTTAAAACAGACTCCCCCAACATCCCAGTATACTCTTGGGGTGGGGCTCTCTGCTCCAGCCAAGCGGAGCTGGCCCTGCCCCTGCCCCTCTGCTCCCCAGCCACAGAAGGGACAGGTAGGGGTGGGAACCTGGCCACAGGGTACCAGCCCCTCTCTCTGTCCCACCAACAAGGACCCAAACCAGGTCTTCTGGGTCCTCCCCCATTTCTGCAGCAGCAGCAGGGAACCACGGCCTCTGAGACAGAGGGGGCAGGGTGGAGATTTAGTCTCCCCTCTACCCCAATTGGCAGCTGTGTCTGCCTACTGTCACCCCTGTGCTCACTCCCTGTGGAGCCTCCAGATGCCAGAGGGAGGAGGAATGACCCCATTACTGTCCCCTACCGCCCCACCAAGGGGCCCCGCCAGCCAGCATCTGGCTATACCTCCACCTGACCACTGCAGGCAGAGGGGTAAGGGCATTTGATAGGGGCAGCAGCCCCTGTCAATGTCCTGGAGTTTAAGCCTCTGCCTGGTGCGGGGCAGAGAGAGTTGTGGTGGGCTACCCACAGCAACACTGGCATCCAGAGTTAATCAGAGCCCTCTAAGCCCCCTGCAACAGCTCTGTCAGTCCCACAGCACAGCCCCCCTCTGGAAAGAGGCTCACACTGGGGGAAACCATGACTGAGGCAGCTATGGTCATTTGCTGCTCCAGAAGCTGGATTGAGGTGAGGGCTGAGCCAAATGCCACTGTTGGGCCCCTCATGGGTTATTCCCTGCTCTGCCCTGGGGCACTGTGAGCACTGCAGCTGGGTCTGTTCAGCCCGGCTGCAGCCACTGCTTGGTCAATGCTCAGGGCCAGCTCCCTGATTTCTGCCCACTCATGCCAGCCAGGCACAGTGGGCAGAAAGCACCTGGAGCTGGAGCTCCAAGCACTGGGCAGAAGCCACTGGGCTAAAGTTCCTCCTACCCCAAGCACAGTGATGTGGCAGGAACAGGAGCCGCAGTCAGAGGCGAGGATAAGAGTACAGCAGCTAGCAGCCAGCTTCCCCTTGCCTCTGGCAGCTACTCCCCTCCCCCCCTCCGACTCTGCCATGCCACTCTGGGGCATGGGGGGGCAGGGAATGGAGTTCTGGCTCCAGCTGCCTTCCTCAGCCCACCCAGCATCATGAGCAGCCCCTGTGGGGGGAGTGGGTGGAAAGCAGCTGGAGCCAAAGGTCTGAGCAGAAGCTGCTGGGCTAAAACTACTTCTGCCTTGCTGCTTGGAGCATCCCAGCAGGAGCAGAAGGGGGAACAGCTGTTGGAGGGGAGGGAAGGAGAAGCTCCATGCCAGCTGGGTTCAGCAGGGCTGTTCTCCTCTGTCCACCTCAGCTGCAGCTCTTGCCTCACCATGCAACAGCACCCATGGTGGGGGAAGCTTCAGTACTGTGGCTTCTTCCCAGTGTTTGGAGCTCTGGCTTCAGCTGCTTTCCACCCACTCCACCCACCTGGTACAATGAGAAGCTCTTGTGGGGGAGGGAAGTGGAAAGCACATGAGCTAGACCCAGAGCTCTGTGCACTGGATGGGGAGTGGGGTTATTACCCTTTCCCTCTAGTGTCTGGCAAAGGGGGAAGAGAAGGAGTTTCTCTCACCACCTGCCCTGTGCAGGAAACAATTGGCAGTGGCCTGGGTGGGCAGACCTTGGTCGCCTGGGGGTAGAGGAAGTAATGTGAATGATGCGTGCTCCCAGAGGCTGGGGGACATGGCAATCACCCGTAGGCAGTGGCAGTGGTGTCAGTAGTAGGGGTTTTGGCAGTGGCAAGCAGGGAGCTCCCACAGGCAGCCGCGGCGGTGTCAGTGGCGGGGGGAGGGGTAGGATGACAAGCGCTGACCGGTAGTTGGCGACCATTTGCAGACACCACCAGTAGTTGCAGCAGTGGGCAGTGATGATCGGGAACTGCCCACTGACATCACTGGCTGTGTTGGTGGCAATGGGGGTGGCAAGCAGCGACCACCTGCAGGCAGGCAACATCAGTGGTGCTTCTGTCAGGGAGTGCATTGCCAGTCTCAGGGGGTGCACATGCACTTGTATGCACACCTCTGTGCATCACTAATGGGGTGCAATAAGCCCTCCTCCTCCCTGCCCTCTCTGCCTCAGGGGGCCACACCAGCTGGCATCTGGCTATGCCCCCGCCCCGCTGCAGCCACAGCAAGGGGGGAGTGCCCAGCACACACTGGCTCTGGTCCACAGGACAGGGAAGGGGAAGTTAAATCCCTCCCTGGCCAGTTCAATCCAGGCTAGTGCCTGGGCTGGCCACCCCCCCCCCCCCCCCCACACC
>NW_017729002.1:12263375-12269116 GCF_001723915.1 Gavialis gangeticus
CACACACACACACAGCTTCCCTGCAGTTGAAGGCTGCTCTAGCGCCCCCAAGCTTCTGGGCTGAGCCACTGCCGGCATGTCTATCCACTTGTGAATCAGTTCAATGTAGGCAGGCTAGACTAACCTGGAATGATTGAATCAATTCAGGCTCCAGCTTTTTTAATGTCTGCCCCTAGCCCTCGTGTATTGACCAGATACTAGGCATGGAAACCCCTGTCTCTGCACAAAGCACTGAACTGGTTTACAGAGAACCAGATCAAAATAATACCCAATTTTCCCAGTTGTACTTTAGAAATTTTACAGGAAGTTTAAACCATTTTCAAGTGGCATGCATGTCTAGACTCTTGGGTTTCAAAGTGCATTTAGAATGTTTTAAGTGTTACATCTATCCACACCTGCTGCTCCAAGTCCTTATGCAGGTAAATTAATTAAATGAAAAAAGTTAGCAAACCACTGCTCCTTTCTCTTCCACTAGGCAATTCTCAAGACATTTGCACCAATCCTTCTATGTTCATACTACTCAGCTAAATGTCACAGCAGTAGGTAAAGTTGGCAGCTAGACATCACTAATCAGCATTAGTATAAGAGTGTGGAGAATATAACAGTACGCCCAGTTTCAGTTCCTTACTACTTCTCTCTTTCCACAGCAGGGATGAAAGGTGGAAAACTGGCACAGGATACTTCATCAAATCCCCTATAAAAACCTAGAAGCGCAATTCTTTCCTTAACTGTTCTGAATGCAAGCTCTGTTTTCAAAACTCATTTCAGTTCACTGAACTTTTCAATGTTTATTAACACTTCAATAAAGTTTACAGAGGTGAGGGGGAACCCTCAGAAATATGTAAAATTCAGCCAGTGGGTTGTGGAAAAGTGACATTTGAGATCTGCTTGCTAGAAAAGAAATAATCCTCTGCATCATCTTACAGCCTGTTCCAAGGAGCAGTTCAGCCCACACAGAATCAGATTTGGCAGAATTCATCTTTCCTGTAATATAGCATCCCCCTCCTTATCCTCCTCTTCCCTTGTTCAATTTCCTTGAAGAACTCAAAATCGCTCTTTTCCACTGCTATCACCAGCTTTCCTTGTATCTTAAGCACCTCTCAGCATCTTAAGTCACACACGTGGGGGAGGGAACATTTTCCCCATTACAAAGTAATAAATAGTGGTTCCCAACATTGATTGTTTAACATCACACATTTTATATACTGGACCTTCTTATATCATCTTACTTTTATAGAAGAGTGGCAGGTTAATGGGTAGTCTTAACACTTATTCTAAACAAAATAAATTCACCACTCCTGAAATATTTCATCTTCCATGTTATGCACTGTTTTTCATATGTCCACCCTATGGCTAAGTACAGATAGTCAAAAAGCCCAAGGCTGAATTGATTCAATCTCCACAGGTTAGTCTGAGCTGTGTAGATTGAACTGATAAAGACATTCACTTTTGATCCTGGAAATGCAGCTATGTGCCTTCAGTGGCCAAGGCCAGAAGCCTGGGGGCAGTAGGGGGCACTACTACATGCCTCCCTGCTTGGTTACAGCTGACAGCTTGGGCAAAGACTAGTTCACTCACCCTGCAAGGGAAGGGGATTGTTAGGGAGATGCAAAGCATCCTGGTATGCTGGGGGACTGTGAGTTAACTTGAATCTGGAGGAGATTTGGGACAGACTTTCAAGAAACCAAATTAAACTGAAACAGTTAAGTCTGATGCTGTATCCATCCAGGTTTATCTTAAACCACTTTCAAAATTGCCAAAACTGGTTTATGTGCACTGAACTTCTGTTATGTTACACATTTGAACCAGTTTCTGATCACTTATACTGGTTTATGTGTAATTTCTGTCCCTAGCCATAAAACCAAATGTCCTACATATTAATGCAAATATTTAAATAAAAATCTGAAAAGACTGAAGGCTTAGAAAATTGGGTATCACTCTTTATTTACCAGTTCAAAGCATCTTTTTTCTAACCCTTTTAAGTCACGAGACATCAAACCTGTCACTGGGTTCACAACTCAGCATTCCACTTGCAGGCCACAGACCCACACAATTGTGGTGTGAAATTCCACATGAGAGGGGGATAGGAAAAAATAATTTTGCTGACACATTTATTTTAGAAGATGAACCCAGGGAAGTGGATTAACAAACAAAGTGTGACCACATTTTACCAGTTTCATAATTTACCTTAACAGTAGGTTTATTTCCACCACAAATTCTTACCACCAGATAGTTGTTTTAGAATGTGAATTGAACTGAGAATATCCTATTACATACATTAATCATAAAAAACCTTTTAACTTAAATAAAGTGCTAAGGAATCTTTTAAAAATATACTCAATGTTCTTATGATCAAAACACTAGTCTAGTTTGTCCCTGGTACTTAATGTATATAAGATCAATAGAATTAATTATATTTATAGAAAGTTTTGACTTTTTTGTAAATATTACATGTTTTCAAAATCAGAGCAAAGATGGTAAGACTTTGGAGGGCTAGGTTGACGTCCTCAATCAAAGAATGAACAGGGTTATTGCACTGAGAAACTTGGAAGAAAAAAGAAAACATTTGGTAAATGTGTCTTCAGGATTAATGGAAGGTGCTCGGTAACAAATGATTAACTCTGTAAGTGCTATCCCCAAAAACATTCCAACTCAGTGGTAAATCAGGCATAAGGAAGGCAAAACATTGCATTAAGTGCTTAATCTATCAACCCTTAAATCTGTAACCCATTAAATTCAATTCTTGTGGCTACAAGGGAAAAAAACCCTTAAATGGTATTTTCCAATTCAATATGTATAAAAACATTTGTAATAGGTCCAACAAACTGTTTCAAGACCTTAAAGGAGTAAGTGACTCCTTA
The DNA here is from genome assembly GCF_001723915.1 of Gavialis gangeticus. Classification (NCBI taxonomy): domain Eukaryota; kingdom Metazoa; phylum Chordata; order Crocodylia; family Gavialidae; genus Gavialis; species Gavialis gangeticus. Next base: position 12,266,237 of record NW_017729002.1, read on the forward strand.
CAAATTGAAATACTTTCCACAGAGTTTACTGTATTTTTGAGAGTTCACATTTTACCATCCTTCAAGAGTTTCAGGGGATCTTAAAGAAATATGCATATTTCTTCACCACAGGAGTTCTTTGAACCTTCCACTGTCATTCAGGAGGAAGCAGAATTTCAGTAAAAATATTTCTGACTTTATTTAAAGGATGGTAAAGAGGGGGAAAATTCAACAAAAGCTGCAACTTTTAATTAAAACAAATCTCAACATTTGGAATTTTTATGTTCCCATTTAATTTTATACTACTTTCATTGTAGGATTTGTCGAAAATGGAAATGTCTGTAAACTTTGTTGTGTACTAAAAGACATTTCAAATATCAGGAATAAAAAAGAACCGGCTTCCCTGCTTCAAAATATCATTTATTTGCGTAGTCATTTTTAATTGTCATATTAAGCAGGTAATGCATTTTAAAACAACAAGAGGTATGATAATGACTTTGCAATTTTCCAGATGGTACACAGCAGGGGTTCTTAAACTTCTTCCTGGCATGAAGAAAATCTTAAAAATGCTTATGGAGTCTTTTGCCTCCTGTATATCATTAAGTAATATACCTGCAGTATTTTTGAGGGTTTCCCTCAAATAGTAGAGTATTAATAGAGTATTAATGGGGCTAGAACCTTAGCCTGGGTCAACTTTCACGACTCTGGTACTTCGTCAATGAATTTATAACTGGTGTTTAGCATTAAAGTATTTTGGCGATTTTTTGGCAAGGGGAGGGACAGGGAGGAATGAATCACAACAATTTTTTTTTCTTTATTACACTATTCCTAGCTGTCTGGTTTCTCTGAGTCAAGACAGAGGGAAATTAGAAGCATTCAGCTGGCAAGCTCTTTGTAACAACAGTGGTCCCCCCACTATAATTTGGGGAACCTCTACTATAAAACGCTGGTGTTCTCTATTTTAGCTTTTTTGCTACAAAACCCAGTACATTAAGTTAGGATATAAGTGGTCTGTTGGACTAGCTTGGCTTTTCAGGCATTATTCTAGGATTAAGTACAGCAAGACTCAGATCTCCTATCAATATAATTTTCAGTCCCTGGACAGAATCTCAGCCTGTCTGCTTACTGGTGAATCCTCAATTAATTTATGTATGAGCAATTATATGGCACTTCTCACTGTGTTGTCATGCCCAAAACATAAAACCATCACATGAGTGCCCCTAGCACAGGTTTCTATAAGGGATGAAAGAGGAGGAAATAAATTGTATTTAGGGGAAAAAATCATAATTACAAAACAAAACAAACCAACAATAAAACACACAGATGCACATAGTACAGAAAGCACAACTAAAAAAAGAAAGGGGAAAAAAGAGGGAGAAAGAAAAAAGGCGCGACACAGCAAAACACCTGAACAAATTATTGTAAGTAGCTGCATTGAACTCAATCAACCACTCACAGAAACAAGCTGAGCACTATGAACTGTTTGCAGGATTGGACCTTATTAAACTATAAATGGCTACTCTCACACTTACACGCTTTCTTATTAATATGGTAACTCCAATGTGAGTTATCATTGCCATCTCCTGAGCAATTAACTCATGTCACCACTCTGTAGTCTACAATTTTAATTTATTCTTAATGAAAAGTAAGTACTTGGAACCAATGTTCACATCTGAATAAATACAGTGATGCATACTACACACTTAATTGTAACACTTCTATGACAGTTAATAAATGTGTTTTAATTGAAATTGGTTTTCAGAAAAAAAGAGTGGCAAAAGGTGCAAAAAACAGATAATAGTTCTATTTTTCCATTTAAAAAATAACTCTGGGATTTAAATCTCATATTAATATAATTTTACACAGTGTAAATAAAATATTTATAATACTACAAATTAAAATAAATTGAATTGCGATTCCAAGCTGCTGTCTCAGTTTAATTTTTTATTGCTTTTTTTAAAGCTATCTTATGAGAATTTCTTTCCACAATACAACTAGGATATATCCTTTTAAAATGCATTCTTTTCTTGAAATATTTGTTATTTCACTTACATTGAAATGACAAGATTTATCCCATAGGTTATGAGTTCTTACAACTCATATAAATTTATATTTATATTAGTTTTAAACTGATCTCACTTCTGCTGCTCAAGGATTGATATTAGTACCGCCACTGAAACTGGAATTTTGGGAAGCTAAGTCTGCTCTTTTAAAAAAAAAATATATATATATATATATATGGATCGTAGCCAGGTTTGGGCAATATGTGATCCAGCCAGTTTTCCTCCAAGGGATACTCTTAGTGCAAAAAGTGAAAATTAAACCTGAAGGCTTGAGTACAAGGTGCAAAATGCAAAGCTCCCCTTGTGTTTTCTCATCATCTTCAACTTCCTTGTTAAAAATTTATCAAACCTACCAGTTATGAATATCAAGTGCTATCAAAATGCATGAGATTAAAACATCAAGGTCCACAGCTTTAAGAAATTGTCAGCCCGAGAAACTGGATTTCTTTTTAGTGAAAAACGTGTGAATTTTCCATTATTCTAGTCTATTTTTTTTTATCTGACAGGAATACCAAGCAGGCACTCAACGTCTAAAGCCCATACAGGGATACGTACCACAACATAGCATACTGAGGCCTCTGTAATAAAAACATCTATGCTATTGATTTGTTTGGTTGGGTTTTTTTATTTGTTTGTTTAAACACAATTTATTATGGGCCCTTGGAAACTATTAGCTGTTAGTTTTCCCCCAAACTGATAGCTATTTCCTTTTGGCCATAGTTGAAAGATATTTTTACCTTGTGATATCCTGCTTCTAGTCCCCTGACAATGAAGAGAATGTCATATACAGCTAGTGTTTCTGTGATGTTTGTGCAGTCTGAGCTAATGGAACTTGGAT
>NW_017729002.1:12274116-12276708 GCF_001723915.1 Gavialis gangeticus
TTTTCAACTTATAGCCTAATTCAATTTAATTTTACATGGCCTTTATACTCTATTGAAGCTCAGATGTCAGGAAGACTTATAATTTAAATGCAAGTGGCTACAGTGATGTGACTGGTTGAGGGTGTGACCTTACATCACTGAAGTGAAAGGGCTTTTTTCAATGACTCCAACGGGAGTAGAAATGCCAGCTCCCTTGTGTTCACCTAACAATTTCTGCAGAGTAAGCACTAGACTACAGAACTTTACAGTAGTCTGTCTTTGTCCCTACCGACATGTACATGACTTCAAGAATCTAGAACCATTCCTGCGAAGGAAATTAACAAATAATGTTCCATGCTGGTTAATGGCAACTTAGTTCTGCTCCCCGAGCAGTGTTGTACGTTCTGTAACAAAAGACCCATTCAGTGGCCACACGCAGTATGTTTTAAGCACTGTATCATTGAACCCCACTCAGTTCATTTTTAATCATTCAGCATTTTAATGAACGCCAGAGATAACATTCTGTCTTCACAGCTGCATCTGGTGTTGCTAACACCAGCCTCAGCCAGAACAAGACATCATCCTGGTATTCAAAAGACATGCATGGTGCAAAGACAGGCCACAGCTGATGGCTGCAGCTCTTACTATACCATGAATTCAGTCCTAACTTTTCAAATCATAAAATATATTATTTGGAATGTTATTATCCTGGACTATGTTGTCTCATGTACTCACTAATTACATTTCTGATTTGGTATCATACAACAGGAGCCTGTTGAAAGACAGAGTAACAATGGCACATGTCATAATAATAATGTCACAAGTCACCACAGACCTCTGTCCTCCTTTTTATTCATGCTGATCATAAATGCTACTGGATGTCCAGGCAGTCATTAAAGAACAGAAATCTTAAGTTATATACAAATATACGCACTTTCAAATAACATTTAGACTCCCACATGCCATTTCTGAAAACAGGACTTGAGTCGTTAGGTTGCTTGCGTGCTTTGGAATATTTTACCTACGGTTTGGCATTTCCTCTCAAACATTTTTATGGAAATAGAATTTTGAATTTTAATTAATTTTAACATTCACCACAATCTTAAGAGCTATAAGGACATGCACGCTCTGGTATTATGTTTAACAAATGAAGGGCACGGACCAAAGTGACAATTTTTGCCCAATCTGGCCCCAGAAAATGGTCTACATCCATGATGAAACAGAAGTCCAAGGCTGCACACCATTTAAAAGGGCCTGATCCTGTCAAAATCTGAACCCATTGCATGAGGGTTCAGATAAATATGCTTCAAAACAGCATGCATTCTGTAACTTCTGTCTGTGGAGCTCCCGGCCTGTTGCTGTTTTCAGAATGAGACGGGGGGAAAGGGAGTGGAAGGACTTGGGTCTAGGGCAGAAGCAGGCAAAATACGGCCTGTGGGCCAGATCTGGCCCACCAGGCCATTCCATCCAGCACATGGGGCCCCTAAAAAATTTAGAAAATTAATATTTATCTGCCCCTGGATGCCTGTCAGAAATGACAGGAGCCAGGAGCAGAACTAAACAGCAGCAGCAAGTTCAGCCTGACCTCGTCCCCCTCTAGCCCCCCACACTCTGAGGCCCAGCCAGAAGCCTCTGTCTAGCAGGGGCTTCTAGAGGCTTCTGGCCTGGGACTGTTCCTGCCTCCCTGTGTGGAGGGAAATACAGATAAGGAGGAGGGGTGGAGGGAGGCAGGGGAAGACCATAGGCGACTGTTGCAGTTCTCAGGGCCAGTCAGGCTAGCTTCTGTGGTCCCAGCACTGCATCCAGGAGCCACATGGTGCTGGCCAGCAGGTGGGCAGGGGAATAAGGGAAATGGCTGCGGCAGGCAGGAGAAAGGGGCAGTGAGTGGGTGCAGGGAGCACAGCAACAGCCAGGTGGGAGCACAAGGCCAGTGCTGGTGGGGCCCAGAGCAAGGCAGCAGAAGTGCAGGGCCTGGGCTGGCAGGGGCTATATGGAGTCGGGCTGGCTCCCTTCTCTCTCTGCTTGTGTAGTGTAGCCCGGCTCGATAGAGTCCCTGCCAGCCTCAGCCCCACACTCCTGCCGCCCCACTGTGGAGCACAGTGCTGTGCTGGTGTTGGCCCAGATGCACCAGTGTTGGCCCCTTGCTCCTGCCTAGCTGTCACTGTGCTCCACGCACCCATTCACTGACCCTTCCCCCCACTTGCCACCACCATTTCCCCACTTGCTGTCCTGCCCACCACTCTCCAGCATCACGTGGTTCCCAGTTGCAGTGCCAGGACCACAGGAGCAGCTGCGGTATGGTGCTGCAGAGGTTATGGTTGGGGGGAGGGATGAGGAAGTGGCAGGAGAAGAGCAGCAGTGGCACTGGCAGTGGCAGCAGCAGACAGGGGGCAAGCGGCAGCAAGCAGGAGCATGCCAGCGCTTTGGGGCCAGGAGTGGCAGGAGAGCAGAGCCTGGGCTAACAGGAGTACTGGTGTGGGCTCTGCCTGCTGTGGCTAGGTAGGCAGGGTGGGCTGTGGGCAAACCCTCTCCTCTCCATGTAATCCAAAACCCACCCAAACACATACATAACACCCCCACAAAACCCATACCCCCCACAAATCACACACACCT
>NW_017729002.1:12276950-12277204 GCF_001723915.1 Gavialis gangeticus
ATGTACACTACACAAATGCATGTAAATCAGGACAAAAATATTTCTTGAAATTAAATTAATGAATGTTGTAGTATGCTTGATTTTTAGAATAAAATTTAGTATTTTTCTGGTTCAGAAATGGCAAAACCCTTGCTGAAAGGAGTAACTCTGGGGAGCAAAGGGAGGAATTTAGGTGGCAAAGGTCAGCGGTTACAGAGTGAGACTTCTGGCTCCAAGATGGCAACCAGGAGGTGGGGCACCTGTCAAGGAGCGGG
>NW_017729002.1:12282204-12283634 GCF_001723915.1 Gavialis gangeticus
GTAACTCTGGGGAGCAAAGGGAGGAATTTAGGTGGCAAAGGTCAGCGGTTACAGAGTGAGACTTCTGGCTCCAAGATGGCAACCAGGAGGTGGGGCACCTGTCAAGGAGCGGGGCTACCCATGCAGCCCTTGATGGCTTGCCAAAACTTGGTAAGTGGCCCTCTGCCTGAAATAAGTGCCTGCCCCGGTCTAGGGGTTTTTCAGCTCACACTGGAGGGTGAGAAGGGTGAACTGGAGCTGTGGCGGGAGCCTCCAATCCACCCACCCCACACTCCAGCACTGGATAGGGAACCCCAAGAAGGAGCTCCCTCTGATCCCTTTCCCTCCTCCCTTTCTGAACACCACATCCAGCCTGGGATGGGGTAGTGGCATTGCTATGGAGAGTGGGCTGCAGGCTTGCAGCAAGAAGTTGGAATCCCCAACTCTCAGACTCAACAGTGAACTTCTGTTTGGTCCAGGGGATTGTTGCAACTCAAAGCACTTCCTGCAAAGGGCTATGAATTGCAGTGGGGAGCTGCTCTTCTGTCTGCACCTTAAATAAAAGCATGATTAATTTCATATCCCTATTATGCTAGAATGGGCTGTTTCTTGTTTACAAAAGAATATGTATGTATGTTTAAAATAATGTTAAGAATGATGTATGTTGCCTGAGATGATCATTTTTGTTACTGTGCTCATGGCAGCTGTATTTATTTTACCTCTATAGTTCTAAAAAACAGCTTTGTAAGTTATGTTGTAGAGGTACCAAGAAGATAATATATAGGTAGGGTTACCCTGTCAACTGACTTTAAAATCATAATGTCTCTCTCTAAGTAGCTGTCCAGTAGATGCCAATGTTTTGAGCCTTCTGAATTGTGTAGATTTCACTAGGTTTCTCTTAATTTTTTAATTTGGAGTTTTTGAATATAGGTTCTAGAAGAAATAAGACTGGATGACTCTTAAAATACGACCTGCCAGTGTATTGTGACAAAATTTTGTTTTATATATTTGTTTTAATGTGATTTTAGCCACTTTTCATATTAAATGGGATACTTACATGCTGTAGACCAAGCCTGACTGACTGAGGCAGAGGCATGGCTTGCAGATCTGCACCCTGGGCAGTTATGCAATGCCTGAGGCAATGCTGGCTACCACAACAGCGCTCTCTGCTGTCATGAATAATTTTGTGGCTTCTTCTACAAACGGCAGTACCCACAGCTACTGAAATTTGCTTTCCCTTACACTACTGGGAGAGGCCAGGTACTAACAAACTTGGCTACTTGGTTTGTTTGGTTTTGTTTTGGGGTTTTTTTTTGGTTTTTTTGGGGGGGGGCGGGGGGGTTCTCTACTAGGCTGAATTTTATCCTAAAATGATGGAAAACTTGAATAAGGGATTCCAGCTGCTAGTAGAAAAACGTTCTCCATCACCACTTGTAATACTCAGAAGCCTC
>NW_017729002.1:12288634-12293231 GCF_001723915.1 Gavialis gangeticus
GTTTTTTTTTTGGGTTTTTTTGGGGGGGGGCGGGGGGGTTCTCTACTAGGCTGAATTTTATCCTAAAATGATGGAAAACTTGAATAAGGGATTCCAGCTGCTAGTAGAAAAACGTTCTCCATCACCACTTGTAATACTCAGAAGCCTCTTCCCTCTCTTTATTCAAGCTTTCATCTTCTTTAAAATCTTAAGAGAACATAGGAATAGAATGAACAAAAAATATTACAAAGCAGTTTATACTTCAGTCACATACACAATGTACCTTACACAAACCCACAAAAGAAAGGAAATGCAAAAGTTAAACCATCTAAAAATATATGCCTTCACTCTGAAGCTCCTATTTTATGATTACAACATTCCCTTTAGGAATACCAGACTTCCTGAACTCTCCTTAACTGTTCTTTACCAATATAACCACCTACCATACCCAACCTTGACAAGCTTGTGTGACGAGTAAGCCCTCTTGGAAATGGGAGTGTCCTAGAAAGTGTAGCATCACAAGAGACAGGTCTGCCACACCAGGGGATTCCAGTTGTCACACTTCCCTGACATTTCCCAAGAAGACTTACTCCATATCACACAATTGCGCACAACTCTGGAAAAATCTTTTTTCCCCCTCAATTCTGCTTTCCAAAAACAAGGTGTGCCTTTTTACTTGGGGATATGTATATGCAAGAATATATGGCAATACCTGTGATGTTGACAATTAGCTGTAGCATCCAAAATAAAATATTGTTTCAATAATATTGTAGTACATTCTCATTACTGAAAGAACTTTCTAAAAAGCTATTTTTGCAGGACTTTTTATGATAAAATTGAAACTGTATATGAAGTGTAAGTGAATGAACATGTAGAAATACTAGTTAATCCACTTGCATTAAAGGAACCTCTCAGGGTCTGACTAAAGCCTCAGAGAAACTTCAGTGGCTTACTGTGGACGCTAGAAACATACAGAAAAAGTCAGAAAAATCTGATGGTTTTTGCCCACTGCCAAAGTACGGAAAGCCATGCTGTTGCAGAATAAATCATTCAAGTAGCTGGCTGTTTGAACACAATCAATAGTTCTTCTGTACTAGGGTCAGACATTGTATATTCTAGGCCTGGGTTGACCCACAGTTGTATAAAAATGTGATATTAAAGAAAGCTTCCAACAAGCCTGTTTCTACTTTGGGAGAACCTCATCCTATCAATCATTCATCCCTTTTTGCACATTTCATCATCACACAGACTGCAATACGCTGAGAAGTTAATAGCACTGATATGAAGTCTTGCCCTCAGGAAGCTAGAAGCCCATGTCACTAAAGCCATGAGATACCTTACAATTTTTCTAGTGTGTACTTTAGCGGGGATTTATTGACCAGATCTGATAGTAGAAAGGCCTCTTTCTGTTTAAACAGTTGGGGCTAATCCTATATGGACTAAAACTACTATTCAGTTCTATTGTAGCAGCCTATACACTCCCCTTTGCTCAGTGTTCTAAAGGGAAAGTGAAACTTATGCAGTTTATTTAGTTTCAATACACCAGTGAATGTAGGAAATACGTTCAGGTGTTAAAGCACCTCATCTAAGCTAAGCAAGATAAAATAATACAAATACATCACTGTATTTGTATTAACTTGGAAAGGCTTAAGAGAGAAAGAGAAAGAGAGGCAAGTATCCTTTGTTAGTAAATGTTCTAGTCTGAGACACCTAAATAGATAGATCAAAGTGAGAGTCTGAGTCTTATTTTATCCATTAGTCTCTCCTTATATCAAAGACATTAATGTATTATGTGAGGTAAAGACAATTGGGAAATTATTGGAAGATCTGCAAGTTGAAAGCATCACGAGCAGAGAAAGCAAGGTAAAGATCCTGGCTTGCTAATGGAGTGTTGGAAAACTGTGTCTGGGAGTCACTTTTAGTGCACTGAAGTGATGCAGAACTAGTGGAGTGGAACTAGGAGATGGAAATATAGTAAGAGCAAAGGAGGCTGTATAGTCACAGGTTTTATTCATATGCCAAGTCCCACAGTAGTGTTTTTGTTTATTGCACAGACAACCCACTAGAACACCAACATTCACAACCCAAAGAAGGTTTAAGGGAAAGAAAAGAGATAATGAAACAGAGTTCTCTAGAGTAAAAAATAGTTTTAAATTGACCTTTGCGATACAGGATGTATACCAGCAGTGAGAAAACACATGCTCATTTGTCAAAGCTCATTAGCAAGCCTTCTAAGGTTATCAGTCGAGTGAAAGGATTTTTAAAAGGTACAAATGGACTTATGAGCTTTGCTCCTATACTTTCATCAGGAACTAACAGCTTACTGCTATCTCCACTTCATAAAATACCTACTTCCCCCTAATGTTTGGGTAATCAAAAAAAATGTAATATAATACAGTAATAAAGAAAGGAAACTCTTATTCCATTCTTAGAAGTTGGTCAGCAGCGAGAAAATAAACAGACTCCAGTTAAATTAGAGGCTCATACCTCAGGTGAGGGGAACAGGAAAATGAAGAAAAGTGCTGGTAGTGAAGCTGCAGCTGGGATTTGCCTGGCTCCAGTGTGGGTACAGAAACCGGCAAGCCCACCAACTCCATGGGTAGGATCTAGTGGTCCTGCGGGCTGGATGCAGACTGCAGGCCATATACTACCAACTTCTGATCAAACTCCTAAGTCTGCACAATCCTGTAGAAATATTAATGATCTAACTTGTCTTGAATGAAGTGTGTTTTTTGTTGGAGCCAGTTTGCTACACCCACATTGCTACAGATGTAATAGTTGCATCATAAAAGCTTATATCAATATCCTTTGATAGGTGATACAGTAGGTACCTCTATACCCTAGCCTATTCTGCACTGTATGATAGTGTTTCTAGCAGCATTGTAATTTCCCTCGAAAAGGCTCAGCAGGAACTTTTGTAAAATAAATAATATCAGATGCTATTAAAACACTTTATTTCCAACCTCTCTCTGACAGTTCAAATAACTTCTTAACTTTGACTCTCTGCAGCTCAATAATACATCTCTCAAATCAAGAAAACAAATAAATACAGATACTGCATTCCCCAGTTAACTTACCTGGAGTTTCATAGCACTTACTAAAACAAAAAGCATTCTTGGAATTCAGCTCTGTCTTTTGAAGGTGCTGCCCAAACCTCACAGATGCCTGAAAGATTCACTCACTATGTCCTCAAAAGGTATTTCCTCATCCCTGAAAATATATTCCTATCTACATCTATTTTCTCCATGGCACTGGGCTTTGAGTTTTTCCTTCTTACACCTTTCTACACCTTATTATGCCTTATTGCACCTTGCGCCAAAGCTGCACAAATGTTAATCCCCTTAGTGTTGTTCAGCTTAATGGGGCAGTCACACCTTAAGGCAAAAATCCTTCTCTAACTGTCCTTCACCTGCACAGTTGTGACTCACTATTAAAGACTTGGTGAGCAGGAGCAGGATTGGCTCACTGTTCCCACCACACAGAGAGAGGCAGTAAGACCAGAGGAGAGACATGGGGAAGCAGGTTCCCTGGTGCTCTCTGGTCTCACTGAAACTTAAACCCAAAAGCCCTGCTCTGAATGCAGAGCCACTGTGGCATTTTCAGTGAGATCAGAGAGCCCAGGAGAAGCTGCAGCCCTGGAGCTTGCTCACTCTGCCTGGCTGAACTCCTGAGGAAGTTCTGCACTGTCTCTAGCAGCCACAGTGCCTCCCACCAATGCCCAGACCAGTTTGCAGCCTGAACTCCAAGGGGCCCAACCCATTTTTTCTCCAGACCTCGCCCCCATGAGTTGCTGCTGGCCAGCCAGGTGCTACCTGAGCCCTGTGGGGGCCTGATCCTTTTTTCCTCCAGAGCTTGCTCCCCCACATTGCTGCCAAGTGATGAGCACTGCCAGGCCACCGGGTGCTTTCAGGATGTGGTGCCTACTTAGCCTGAGGTCCCCTGGGGGGTCAAGCACTGTGCCCAGCTCCACTGCACCCTGGCGTCCCTGCTTACCCTGACTCTGGAGGGGCCACTGCATTCTGGAATGCTAGAGGACTTCAAAACAGCTGTCTGGAGTGGCCAAACCTTAATGGAATAGGAGTAAAATTAGGTGGATTAGAGATAATCCTGCCCTAGAATGGCATCATTTTAAGATAAATAATGAATGCTTTAGACTACTTAAAAGGTACTAATATGCAACCTGTCCAGGGGTTAAGCGCTCCAAAAGCTACCTAAAATGACTGTGCAACAAGGCCATTCCCACTAACTAAATATTTTTACATACTTAGGACCTATGCTGGAGATCCATATTGAAGGTATTTAGAAACAAAAGTGTTCCATGATATCAGGACCTATTTAGTCTGAAATCTGGAATCCCACAGGGATTAAATACAAGACGTTTCAAAATAAGGTGAAATAAATATTGAACATAGGCAAAAAATTCCTTTGTGATAGACATAAGTAATTTAAGTATTCCCAGAATAAAAGTTTGATTTTAGTTAATTATATGTTATCTTGTCTTATTACTTTAAAATAGTGCTGGTGTTCATAACAAGGTAGCTGTTGATACAATGCACTCTAAATTACTTCAGTCAACGCGTGACTCTATGTGGAGCTTTTTTTTTTTTTTTTTTTTTTT
>NW_017729002.1:12293282-12304548 GCF_001723915.1 Gavialis gangeticus
GGGGTTTTTTTTTTTTTTTTTTTTTTTTAAGAAAGCAAATATGTTCTCTTCTGAACACTTTCTTATTAAAATCCAATGAGTCCAAATATGTTCCAAACTTACTTCAGGATACCAGAGCATCAAAACCAAACCATTTATAAAAATGAGTCAATTAAGAAAAATGTGTTCAAATGTGCATTTAGTCTCCTCATAATGGTTAGGGGATTTTTTCAGTCTGAATTGTAGAAGCCCCCAGCTGTCTCTAGCTTTATTATATTGCATTTAGTTCTTTAACAGTACCCCCTATAGTTTTATTCCCTGCGTGGCACAGGGTGACCTTCAGCAGGTTGAAAGACATAGCAAATGCTGACCCTTTGCCTTAAGCAATGAAATGGTACTTTTTAACATATCTATTTGTTCATAGGATGTTTGTGGATAAATTAAGATGGAATGCACTGTTAAAAATGCAGAGGTTGCAAATGAGGGCAATGAAAGAATAAAATTGAATTTTCAAAGCAATCCGGTATAAAGTACTTCAACACTGTCTGCACATAACATAGAATTTAATTTCCTAGCTATCATGCCATAAAACCAAATTTCATTTCAGCTAAAGATATCTAAGTGAAAAATTCCAACTTCTCTCTAAGTCTCTCTCCACTGTTCTTCATTTTCAACAATCTAACACCTAATATTATTCTTGTTCCAGAGACAATATTGCGGCATAGCAGATGACATACTGTCACTCAGACTAATATGTAGTGGCCTAGAACATAAAAAATCCACCCTCAGCCATTCCAAAGACATAAAAAAACTTTGTTTAAATTACCAGTTCAGGTTGCTTAGTGACAACAAAGTAGTTATAAATGACATCATTTACAAAATTCAAGCACTTGAAACAAGGAAATAAAGGAGATGGGAGGAGGAAATCATAAATCTTATTTTGCCGACATAATAAATTAATGCATTAATTTCACAAATATAAACAAATTCACACTGCATTAAAATTAACCACTTTATCTCTCATAAGTGGACAATTTTACATGCATTTTTACCATAACAGCTTCAGTATCTAAATAATTTAATCTAAAGGAAATAGTTAAGTACATTTGCTAACTGTAAACTAATTATTTAAAAGATATTGTTGCTTGAGTAGAATAAAGGAGATGTTGTGTTTTGTTTCTATTCTAGGATTACTTTTGACAGAGAAATATTTGGTTTAAGTCACTTTTCCTCTTATCCAGTCTTTGGTTTTCAGGCATCTACAGTGTTTTTTACTTAACCCTCAAAGGTCTTAGAATGGGGATTTTATATATTGGTCCCTTTCTGCTGCTGACATATCTAGTTTGACAAATTAGATCAGGAATGGTCTTTTAGATCAAGCAAAGAACTAAAATGTACATGCTCTCAGGCCTGTTTCCATTTCTGCTACGGACTTATATGAATCATAAGCAACACATTTGGAATAACAATGTGATGTCACTAAAGTCAGTGGTATAATTGTCATCGACTTTAACAAAGCCAAGATTTCACTTTTTGTGTGGCTGCTTATTTCAGCTGTAAAAGGAAATTAAAACATTTCATTCAGCCTTATTGCACAGCAAAATTATTTAGCATTTGCCAAGTAGTCATTCTGTAGTTTTCAGACTAGTATTTTGTTCATTTCTGAAGCATGCTAGTTTATATTTGCACACAGAAATGCAACACAAAAGTGGCAGCCAAAAAGAAAAATCTCTGAAATTGTAACAACATGTATTCAGACAGTTTAACACACATCAAAATGTTCAAATCCAAATGGTTAGAGAGAGTACGCAGCAGGTTACAACAGAAGAGTCATCACAATGGCAAAGAACTCTTATGAAAAGCAATTGCAGATCTTTTGGTAAATATACATGAGGAATCAAATAAGCCTCTTCCATTCTCCCAATGTGTATTTTTTTTCCCTCACATATTTCACTCCTTTTCCACATTCCAATCTGTCATAGCTTCATGGAGTCAGTGGTAGATGTCATACTGGCAAGAGGCCCCAACCTGCCAAGGCTCAAAGTGAGGGACATTAGAAAACTATTCATGCAAGGAACCTTAAATTGATGTAGGGTTAGGTTTTTTTTTTAGCTTATATAACATTTTCTGTAGCCTTGGTTGCTAGATTCAGCATTTCAAATGTAAATTATGTATAACAATAAAAGCAAGTTAACTGCTGCTCTGTGTGTGGGTTAGAAGTACATTTGGGTATGAAATGAGGATGAGATGAGATGTATGGAAAGCTGTGAAGGCCAATGTGTGTAAAGCAGCACTTTTGAGTGCCCCCAACATGTCTAGAAAATGTTTCTTTATGGCACATAAAGATGCCTCAGAAAATGAGCACTTCAGTATTTTTTGGCAAATATTGGAAAGAGGCTCCCCTAGAGTAGAGAAGAGAACAGCCATTATCTTTTGACCAGATGAATGTGCTGATTTAACTTTAAAAAGGTTCTGGGATCCTAGCCACATGGAATGCATACGGGTGACACCTTTTAACAGTAAGAAGACTTCTATTGTCTAAGACTACCCATAGGCTTCATTTCCAAAACAATGAATATAAAATCTTCATGCTACAAAGTGCTGAATCTTAACTCAAAGTGCCATTTCACTTGAGGCACTTTCCCTCAAGTTGTTTCCTAGCTTGTAGTCTGCACCTTGCTCTTATGCATTTGATAAATTATCTCTGTTATTTACTGTCATGCTATCAAGCAAGGATGATTTCAAGTCCCTACTTAACATGAATTTCTCCTAAAAAGCCCACTCCCCCTACCAGAGAAGAGTAGAAAAACCCCCAATCAAATCAGAATTTAGAACTTGGAACAAAACTCCCAGGACTAGCAAGCCATGTTCTAAACACCTTCCCAATTATTGTCATTCATTGGCACATTGTGGCATCCCATTCCCTTTCTTCTGCCTCCTGATTATCAATAAGTAGCACTAGGGAAAAAGTCTCTTCCAAGCTCCAGTTTCAGCCTAGATCACATCTACAAGCACAGAAGAGACCAACTGACGCCACAGAGACTGGTAACGTTCCCTTAATTGTTTTACCATAAAGCCAACTATCCTGCTTAAAGGATGGGTAGGCTGAGAACTACTTTTTCACATTTCTTGCCTCCAGTGTCCAATTCATCTTTGCACAAAAGGACTGGTAGAATAAATAGGTCCAGGAAGGTAAGGGAGATAATTCTACCATTTCTTCTCTCGTGGTTAATCAGTGGCAAGCCAAAAATGTTAACTTATTTTCCCTCCTCCCTTCCTGGACTTGCCAATGCTTACCCCCAGGCAAGGTGGGGTGTGTCATTGAAAAAACCCCATATATTTTAACATGACAAATACAATTAGACTTTTATTTTCTGCTCCCCATCCAGTGCCCCTTCTCTTCACTCCAAAGACCAAAGAAGAGAATGATTTCACCTTTTGCTTCTAAATATTTTACTTAGATTAAATATGTAATGTCAACTTTTACAAGAATAGTTTCTCACTTAAAAATAGCCATCTTATAAAAAGCACATACCCTGAGGTTGTAGGATAAATAAGGCAGGCTTATGAAATCTTCTCCAAAGAAAAGTTATGAGAAATTTACCGAAGTTTTGCTATAAAATTGTTCCAAATAAATCACTTTTGTCTGGAGTGAAAGTGAAAGAGAGACTGCATACATTACCCCCGCTCTTGTACATATGTTTGGACTATCATTTCTCTGTGAGCATTATATTCTGTTTTAATACTTTTGGCTATACAAATTCAAGGCATATTTAATTTTAGGTTCAGACTTCGTGTTTTATAAATCATGAAGGAATGTGAATCCCGGCTGACTATTCTTTTTTTAAAAACAATCAAGTCATAGAGGTTAGCATCCTAATCTGATTTCCTTTTTATTCACGTACATATTCTGATACATTCAAAACTGTGAACACTGTTTTATTCTGTACACAATTTACTGCCACATGCAAAAATTAAATTAGAATTTGCAATACTAGTATGGAAAAAAATCTTCTCATCCTTTGAAACCCAAAAGCGTATTTAAAAATGGGACCCCCTTAATTTTTAACAGGTTCAGGATTTAAAAAAAAAAAAATCTATTCTTTGACTTCAAGAGACCACAACTGCTATGCACTTTACACATAAGCAACGCAACTGTGTGGTTTTCTTCAAATACAAAAGGTTCATAACCAAAAATGGGATGAATTATGAAATATAAGGAAAGGGTTGAGTCTTCCGGTTTTTAAGGGAGAGGAAAAACATAAAAACAGGTCATTTGATAGACATAATAGTGTCTGAGATGTGTATGCATGTGTGCTTATACTTGCATGTGTTTAGAGTTTGAAGTGGAGGATATATGTATCTCAACATGTTTCTTGAGTCTCCATCAAAACCAAAAAGAGTCTCCTCCAAACAAAGCTGAGGAGTAGTTGGCCTGTATGGGCTTTGGGCTAATATACCTCAAAGAAATTCACAGAAGTTTTTGGATTACAAGACAGATAAATTAAGCTCACTTTATGAGCTTAAAAAGAAAACACACCAACAAAGCTACCCTTGTTAATAGTGCCTTGAAATGAGATATCTTTGTACTAAACTAACCCTTCTACTGAGAGGGCAGACAGTATCTTCTAGTGTAAATTGTACACTAGTCTTTCAAGGATACTAGGGATATGAGTATCAAAGACATTACTGGGGAACTCTGAGCCTGATCCAGTGGCCACAGAAGAGACTAGAAAAGATTACAGTAAGATTGACAGGATTCCATGCGTGTCAACTTTAGTAGACAGAGAGGTTCTCTGAACACTTCTGAAAGCCCATATTTTTTTCTTTGGATCCAGCAAGAGAAATTAGAAAGCTGCTCTTTGAATGATAGGGAAAATCTTTCTTTTATACTACAATATGTTTTTACAACTTCTGAGTGGGAAAGGGAAAACATGATATAAATGTATTCATGTCATGGGATGTTTGTATCTGTACTTATAAATGAGCACTCCATTTATTTGTCAAAAAACATGATCTGTATGCAATTCATCACTCTTACCCAATTTTTTCAGCAATTCCTCTAAAACTCTGTACATACTCCCCTACCCTAAATAAAATGCAAGGCTAATGCATTTATTTGCCATTTCCTATCTGGACTGCAGAAACAGAAACAGAAAAATGTTCTATACGTAGTATGATTTTAAAATCTTTGTACTGATATAACTTAGGGGGTCCACTATTAAAAGGTTAGATGGGAATTACTCCTTCTAAAATAAAACAATGATTATATAGGAGATTAAGAGATATAGAGGATTTTGTGTATAACAGAGTGTAGGGGAAATTATCCCCTCACGCCATCTCCATTTTAGGTCTGTTTTCAGATGGTAACAGTGGACTTCCCATTTTTGGAACAATCCTCATTAATGAACTGGATTAATGTTCTGCTATTTCACTGTAAGCTTTTAATGGGAAAAAGGTATCAGAATTACTGGCCCTGATATTTCTGACCTTTTCAGTATTCAGTTGACTGGGGGGTTTTGCTTTTGTTTGGTTTTATTTATTTATTTTTTTTACAGGTTACTTAGGCTGTAAGCAAAGAAAAATGCAAATGGATAGAAATCAAATCACAAAACATGAATAAGGTCAAAGGAGTACAGTTTATTATAATCTTTCACAGACTATATGAAACATTAACACTGATACTTTTTGCCCAAGCCAGTAATTGTAGAGACATCTCCATGTAATTCTTCCTCATTACAATTTTAAAACTGCACTGTGACTTGTTATCAGGCACTCCTCTCTAAACTTGTCTGATTTTTTTAGTAGCTAAATTAATCTAGAATGCACCAGATTACATAAGAATAATTTTCATAATGGCAGATCTTAATTTATTCTTGAAAATGTTTGTTACAGATTAGAGAATAGGACATTTAAATCCGTTATCAGGGACCAAGCAGAAAATTTATCATTCTGCATACACATGTATGAAAAGAGAGTATGTATTTGCATGTATGTGTGTATGAGCTTACTCCTACCAGGTGCTGAGCATTTAAGTAAATGTCTAGGATTAAGCACAAGTAGATATCTTCCGGATTGCCATCATATCCTTAGCATGTACTTAGTAGAGCTGTAACGATAAATGATATTTTGGAAAAATTAAACACTATTTTGTTGAGAATTATTTCAGCATAACATAGAGCTCCTCTACCACTGAGCAGAAGTCTTACAGTATTTAATAAATTTCAGCAAAATAATGTTTTGCATACTATGATTTCTATAGTTAAATACCCTATCTGCTTTTTTAAATAAGCAATGTATGATTTTTAAAGTTACAAATTCTCAGCTATTAAAAATAGAACTGCATAGCATTAAGACCACCTACATTTGTTATATCAAATTCAGCAACATAACTCAAAAGCCTCTTGGGCTAAGTTCAGACAGTCAAAAACCCAAGACAGAATTGATTTAATCTTTGCAGGTTTCTCTAAATTGTGTAGATTGAACCAATAATGAGCAGAAAAGCCTTCTGAGTTGGGAAAGGCAGGCAGAGGCCTGAACTGGCCGAGGCCAAAAGGGGGAAGGGTACTAGAGCATGCCTCCCACTGCCAGACCATCCTTGACTGGCTGACTGGCACATGTCCCTAACCCACTTCCATCCCACAGTGGGGGAAACAGCCCTCTGTCCTCAGATGGCCCCAAGCCAGGCATCTAGCTATGTGCGGGGGAGCCCCAGGCTTCTGGGAGGTTTTCCTTGGCCAGCCTCAGATCTCCCCCAAGCCCTGGTCTGTACATTGGGGGAGGGAGGGGGGAGAAGCAGGGAGGATGAGCCAAAGGTAATACATACCCTCACAGCCAGACCAGACTGGAACAAGTTACTGATTCACATGGAAGAGCGGGGAAAGGGCTGGCCCCTGAGTCCTGATCTACCCATCTGTGGGGATAGGAGGCGACTCCTATCCTGTGTAGCCAGGCCGTTGGATCACTGATGCATAGTGGGGAGTAGGAAACAAAGCTTCCCCACCCCAGTCACATGTCCCTGAACTGGGGTCCTTCCAGCTGGGGAGTAACAAGGCCCCAGGAAGGGTTCCTCTATTCCCACCTGGCCAGGCCAGTTTCATAGAAAAAATCATTGGGCCCCATCTCCCAGAGCAAGCCTCCAGGGCTCCCTACTACATCCTACTGGCTGTTTTTGGTGCCACGCTCTGGAGAGATGTTTTGGGCAGCCCAGGATGTTTGGGTCAGGCAGCAGAGCATGATCCTTCCTGTATGGAGCACTCATGTCCTCACTGCCTGGTCCAAGCCTCCTGGGCTACTCAGTGCATCCTACTGGCTGCTTTTGGTGCCAATCTCCAGAGGGATGCACTGGGCAGCTTGGGAGGCTTGCGCTGGGCAGTAGAACCCAATCTTTCCCTTCGTGCTGCTGCCCAGTGCAATCCCCTCAGGCCACTTAGTGCATCCCACCAGAACCCAGAACCAGCAACAGTCAGACAGACATGCCGAGCAGCCTGGAGACTTGTGCCAGGTGATAGGGACAGAAACCCTTTATAGAAGGGTTGCGGGGCAGGAGCTCTCCACTGTGCAGCCCCACATGCTACCTCAGAGCTGGGGCTATATGGCAGGGAGACTCCATTCCCCCTGCCCCCATGTGGGCCAGAGGAAAGACCTGTAGAGGACTTGGCTGTGTAGCCATCCTGGTTTGGCAGTGGGAGGGGGGAGACAACCCTCACAGCATGGCCCACTCCCAGCTGGGAAATTCCCTGTTGAAGCGGGCAGTCCAGGTGGCAGCCCCTTTCCCCTCACTGCCTGGCTCTGTGATAGCCAAGGCAGGGCCAGCCAAGCTGGCTGAAGCAGAGGAACACTGGTGGAGGGTGGCCTTCCCACCCACAAAGGCTGCTGGGATACCGGGGCACTGTGTTCTAGCTTGAGTTGGGAGGGGATCTTGGGCAGAAGTTCCACAAACCAGTTTAACCTATATCAGTTAAGTCTGATGCTACATCTACTTAGTTTGATCTTCAGTTGATGGGTTTTGAAACCAGTTCATGTTCACTGAACTGCTGTTCTGTTACAAGTTTAAACCAGTTTTCGGTAACTTAAACCAGTCTGTGTGTAACTTCTGTCCTTAGCCAAGATGACAAGCATAATTTTGAAGCAATAGGAAGTTTAAAATAGAAATAAACTTCAACATTTGGCCTATTACCACAAGCCAATAAACCAAAAATGATTTAAGTATTGATTCTTCTATATTACTATATTTTAAATGTACTAGACAGTTTGCCTTTTTGCATCTAAAACAATATGTTGATATATCATTTACAATTTTATCAAAAGCCTTGTGTTTAATATATTTGTTAAAACATTCTCGGAGAGTGTGTTGCTGAAATTTATTAATATCATCCAAACAATCAATATATAATTTCACTGTGACTTTCAAAGCTGAACACTTTAATGCTCTCTTTGGTATTATATTAATTGCAATTATAATGCTATAGATATTAAAATGTGAATTCTGGATATATAATATTTTGAGGTCAAAATGCTACATATAGACAGACAATGAGCCCAAAACTCCAGTGCCCAGATACAGACAACATTTGGTGAAGTGTCTAAGTCATTTTTTAATTAGTTTCCCCTCACCTATGCTGTGAAACTCTGGGTACCTTGCTCCTTACTATACCTCATATGTTCATGACACTGCTGAGCATACAATGTCCTCACTGGATTCAAAATCTGATGTTCCCACTTTCGTATAAGGTAATAAAGGCTTCCTAGGCTGTCATGAGTTATATGAACACTGAAGTGAGAGTGGCAAGACTGGTAACCAAACATATTTTTCCTCAGGGGGAAGGAGAAGATTACTCTAGATGGCCCCTAAAACAGACCCCTAAAATTACATGAGTGTGTGGGGACAATGCAAGTGTTCCTCTGCTGAACTTCAGGTAGAAAGTATGAATGTCCGCCCCGCCCCCCACCCCCAGTGCTGTTACCAGTGACAGAAGCTTCACAAATAAATGGGAGAAGAGGGGGAGAAAGAGCAAAGTAGAAAAAGGTTCTTATAATTAACCATACGAAACCTGTAAAACTTCCCAAGCTCATTCAAGACTATGATTGTCTCTCACCCTACTTACCTCCTCGAAAGTAAACATATCCTTTCTAGTTTGTTCCAGTCAACCATTGCATCTATTGTTACTGAGTCCAGAACTCTCTTTTCCCCATTCCAAGCTAAGAAATTAAGTTTTCTCCTCTTCTGGCTTCAGGAGATTCACCACCTATTTCAGTCCCAGAGCACGATTCCTTCTTTTGCTCTTTCCTCACTATGACATCAACTAGAGCCAGTTGGAAGCAAGGCCATAGGAAAAAAAATGCCCAGCCACAACTGGAATGCATTATTTGAGAAAAAGGAGTACATGCCCATCTTTTCTTGGCTGCTGTTGTAGTTCATAGTGATGTGACATGTACTTCAGTTTTAGCAAATAAGTTAGAATTCAACCCAACTTTTCTGGAGGAAGTAGGGAGCTTTACAACAGTGGAAAGTATCATTTGGAAACTCAAAAAGAAAAGTGCCTAGCCACCTGAAAAAACTGGTGGTGTAACACTTAAAATAGCCAGTTCAGAAAACATCCTAATCAATGATACATTAACATTAAATTATCACTAATATTATCTATGTTCAGAGGAATAGGCATATTTAGAGATGGAAAAATGAAGCTTTATCTGTAAACCTTTACATCTGGAGAGAGGGAAACAAACAGCAAAACTTCTCATAACAGGCTTTTTCACACGGCCAATATTTAATAGAGAATTTTAACCTCTAAAATCTAAACTGTGCCAGTTTTATAAATGGCTTAATTCCATACACTTCTATTAGAGTTATGGCTAGAATGCACTTGTGAACATCCTTGTGATAAGATTTAATATTACAAAAGAGATGTTGTATTCTCACTTGGTCTAAGCAATAAAAAGCCTACCCAACCCAAAATCTACAGCTGTCACAGAAGTTAATATATGCTTTCGAATGCTAGTTATCTTCAGGTTTACCTGACCTGACCTTTCAGATACCAAGGGATGTCTTTCCAGCTCAATGATGGGAAATTAGATCCCATTAACAATAACAAGCATTGCACACCAAATTCCCCATGCAATAGTTTGAATAATTAGCCTTAATTTGTTTAGAAAATATTCATAAAGGCTTCTAAATTATACATCACATATAGAAAAACTTCCACTGCATCATGTAAATATCTTTGTTTTTTTAATTCAGAGTTGTCAAACTTTGGCAGACACTACCAAGACAATTTGCAAGCAGAACTAATTATAAATGGATGGCATTTCTTCTATACATTGTTACAGCCACCTTACTCAGATACCCACTTTAGTCTCATATTCAGGATGGAGACAGAAATTCAATAGACATATATGGTTACCTCAGTATATACTTCCTTGCTTGTCAGACTTAAAATCAGATCCCTTTGAGCATCAAGGGGCTACAAATTCATATTTTGTTATTTTGTTCCTTAAGATGTAAAACTAATTATTGTGGAGATGGTAATCTTTTGTGTGTTAGGTGGTTTAAGTAAAATATTCTTTGACGCATAAGCCAGTGCTGGGCATATTTAGGTCATGCATTCTGTATCACAACATACAGACTCATGCCTGAAGCCTTCATAGAGAAAGCACGTAGGCTAAGGAAACAAGGGTGCCTACAAGGAGCCTTAGGAAGAAGCAGTACAAGGAAAGTAGAGGAGTCCATCTTACCACCATAGATCAGATAGGAAAAACAGCAAATGACAGAGGGTATGTATAGACATTCAGGGAGGTTAGGAGAAGGTTACATCAAGTTAAAAACGGCCGTGCAACCTAAGGCAAGTCAGGATGGGGGGTTAGTGGACTGGCTTGGGGGGGGGACCAGGAGGACAGGCAGGCTCAGGAGATGGATTGTGGGGGTCAAGTGGGGTCTGTGGAGGATATTGTGGGGGCAGGTGGGGTCCATGGGCAGATTGAGGAAGCATGGGGATTTTGCATGAAGGAATGGGGCTTAAGTAGGGTCTATAGAGGGGTTGGTGGGATCCGGGTAGTCCTCAGGATCATCAGGATCAGGAGGGATATGTGGGACCTTGGAGGAGCCAGAGTGGAGGGGAAGATTAGGGTGTCCCCCGCCCATGACCAGGGGCTATTTTTATCCCCTGACCCCAACCCCCAGATGAACAGTCCCATCCTGGTGAACCAACCTCTCTTGGTCCTACCTGACCTTCCTGCCACCCTTGGTTCCAGGAACCAGTAAACACTGGTAAAACTGGCACTTGAAACA
>NW_017729002.1:12309548-12330684 GCF_001723915.1 Gavialis gangeticus
ATGTGAGGGAACGACGGCCCTGTCCACATGCGGGTCCATCACAGGGCGCATGTGAGGGGGCCGAGCAGGAGGACCAGGGGGTTAAAAATAGACCAGTGATGGTGGAGGGACGTTTCAGAATGCTCAGTAGCTTTCCTAGTCCCAGTGCTGTGCTGGGAACTGTACAGAAGTTCAGTTAGATCAGTCTTGCTGGACCGTATCTAAGTTAGACTACCTCTGAGGTAGGGTTAACTT
The DNA here is from genome assembly GCF_001723915.1 of Gavialis gangeticus. NCBI lineage: Eukaryota > Metazoa > Chordata > Crocodylia > Gavialidae > Gavialis > Gavialis gangeticus. The sequence continues at coordinate 12,309,783 of NW_017729002.1, forward strand.
AGATTGCATCAGCCATTTTTAGACTGATCTAACCTTTCTGAACTTCTGTACCATTTACATTTAGCTCTCTAGGTCAATCTAGGTGTAAGGTCTGCACCTGGGTGAACTAAGTTAGATTGGGTGGCCATTTAACACATGATCTAAACTCCCCCTAACCTCCCTGAACCTAGTCTATACCTAGACAGAAATGGAGTGCCACTAGTGGTGTCAAACAATTAAAAAGTTAAATTAATATGAGGAAGAAACAGTTGATTATTAATGTAATGATTAAAAGATTGTTCCTAAGCCCAAATCACACTTAGTAAACTAACTCTTTATTGTGACTTAGACTCCTTGTGCTTTAAAGAAATTGACCAGCCTTCAGTATTTACCCTGTATACAGTTTCAAACAGAAGAACATTAAAATGCTATTTAAAAATGCTTTATACAAAACTTAATTACTGAAACTGTCAAAAGTTTCATGTAATGCATCACAAAAGTAGGAGAGGTAATAACTTCAAGGACAACATGAAGATTTTATCTTCACATCTATATAGTAGATGGTATCTGCAAACTGTGTTAAATAAAACTCATGGCTATACTGTACTTAAACACTTAAGGTTTCTTCACCTGCCATTTCTCAAGAGATGCCCAGGTGACACTACCATTTTTCCTGGCCTCAGAAGCCTGTAAATAAAATGATGCCAATGACTAGATACCTGTTCAATTATGCCCGATTTCAAGGGCACCCCACTTTGTGGACAAGAAGACAGGCCCTGAAGTAATTATTGTGTCTATTCAGTCAACCACTTGAATTAAAGTAGTTAAGAGGCAACATGCTGAGCCATTAGGTTTTAAGCCATTAACGCTTAATCCTTTTCTCCAACTCTCAAATGAAGTTTTTGAGAGTACAAAAATCAGAAGTAATGGTATATAGAAATCAATATTACAGTTTTAAAATAAGGGACATTTTAGTCTAGAGTCTGAGCTTCGTTTAATCTTATCCAACTCTAGAATTAAGAATGGCATCTGTAACATATCCATCTGCATCAATTACACAGAACATTAAAATTAGAAACACCATTTGATAAAATGCAGCAGTACTGAATTTCATACAGACTGTTGACTCATTCCTGAAACGCTTAAATCAAGCTTAAAATTCCAGTGAGGCTATAGACATGAGAAGGGTTAGTCAATTCAGCAAGTCCTACACTTCCAAATGACTGAAAATAGTACTGTTAAGACATTATTCTTATCATGATATGTATTTCTTACAGTATAGTTTAATATATCATAAACCAGGGGTCCAGATTGTGCTAGGCCTGTACAGACCTCAAGTAAACAGAAAATGATCCTACAGTTTTGATTATGACTAGATTAACACACAGATTAAACTCATGGCAGGGGGAGGTGGGAAGGAGGGGGATGGCAAAAATAAAGCAGTGTTTACCTGGTAAGCAGTAAAATTGGTTGATAAATACAATTTTCATGTTCTAAATTTTGAAATTCCAGCATTTTGGCTTATCCAACAGTGGTCAAATAATGTTTTTGAGTGATTAGACACAGGTATCATTTGGGAAACATGAATTATTTTAAAACATTGCGTCAACCATTTTGATATTTTCCAGGTTGATGATATTGATACATTTTTTACTATTCTATCTTACAACTGGAAATCAAATAGTTATTCCATTGCATCCACCAACTCCTGTGTCCTGGAATTTCACAGTTCATCTTTTCATCTTGTAAAACTGGGGTTTGGGCAAGCTAGGCAAAGCCATTCAGTAGGGCTGTGCGAGGCTTCAGACCATGCTTCAGATCTGGAGAAGCTTTGGATGCTTCAGCATCTGAAGCAGCATATCCGAATCGAAGCACTGACTTTGTTAGGCTTTCTGAAGCGGTTCGGAAAAGCTTCGGAGCAGCTTCAGAGATCTGGCCATAGGGTATAATGGGGAAATCAATGAAATATCTATAACTTTGTTGGTTTTTGTCTGATTTGGATGAAATTTGCTGAGGTGGCAGCCTTGGCTGAGAGCATAAAGCCTGCCAAGTTTCAAGAATATCAGCACAGGGGTTTAGGTTATAGTGAGCTAATCGGACATGATGGATACTCAGTAGGAGAGCACATGGGCAAATTCTAAGAGACCACAAAGAGAAGTTTTAAAATTTAAGTTAAAATAAACACAAAATGAAACAAATGGAAAATGTGGAACATTTTATAGTCAAATGGAGATCAATATAAAATTAAACTATTGTCCTTTCCTGTTCCCTGAAATAACTCCAAAAGATTTTCTTGAAAATGTCATCAATTTGATCAATTTGTTTAATCAGTTGGTACAATTTGATGGAAATTCCCATCCCGTTCTAGCAAGCAGTTGTCGTAGCAAGATACATAACTTGCCAATCAGATGGAAGAACTGAATGCTGGCCAACTGAAAACAGTCTTATGGAAAATACCAAATGAGAGAAATAAGCACAGACAAAAGAGAAAATGAATGTCATGTTTAAACAAAAAAAAAACTTGTTCTCACTACTAAAATTCATATGTAACTAAGGATCCAATTTCAGGATAGATAAGGGGAAATGCTTCTGAAATTTGTGTATATGATTTGTCATACATAGTTTTTTTTCTTCATTCAAAAACTCTGCAGGAAATGACAATGTGCACATAAACACCATGTGCAATAACTTGCATTTACTTCACAGACTATGCCAGGACTTCTTTAAAGAAAAAATGGCTACTTGGTTTTGTTGGGAGAAGGAAGGAATAAGACTTAATGAAACCATAGCTTCTGAGCAGTAAAGAGGGGAGGGAGCTGGAAGATAAGAGAAAATGTGCATGTCGCATCAAAAAAGTTCCCAATAGTAAAGTGAAAAGAAACATTTAAACGTCTAGGCCAAACTTAAAAATCACAACAGAGAGTGAGTTTCTACACCCATCCACTGATAATCACGCTAAATAGCCAGGACAGCTTTCTGGTACCTTCAAAGATCAGGATGTAAGATAATTAAACAAAAAAAAATTCTCTTAAGAAGTTCACATTCTTAAATTAAGTTGCATGAAGGCAGAGAAACAAGCAGAATAATTACAAACTTCATTCCTAACTTTTTTAATGCTATCAAGAGATTTGGTGGATTTTAAAATTTGGAATCAGTACCACCATAATAATTCATATTAACAGGTAGAGAATGCAGTCGGGTTGGGCTGGGCCCAATTTGGTAAATTTAAAATGATTGCTTTTAATAACCAAAATGAATGGGATCTACAAGCTACACACTGGGCGTATCTACATATGTGCTTTACTGCACAGTAGACTAATTTACTGAACAGTAAAATGTCACTGTCTACACATGCACAGCAACTGGTCCAGTGTACACTAGTTGATAGTGCCACTGGATAGCACCATTAGATATGGGTACTATCCAACTGCAGAGTAAATCACTGTGCTTAAACGCATGTGTAGACAGTGACGGTGGTAGGTTAGCTTGTCACATTTACCTTTAGTTGCACATGCTTGAGTGGTGAATTACAGTGGTATTTGAACTTATCTTTTGCATTTTGTATCTCCACTGCCAGCTATTAGCCTGAAGTTCACTTTCACATTATGTTCTTTTTTTTTTTAATCAGTGCAGCTTATGTTCTAACATTATCAACATAGGCATGTAGAATGTGAGCCTTGATATTAGCTCAAATTAACTGAATTTGTTACTGACTAAATCAGAGGGATGAAATTATTGGATATGTTAATGAAAGGTGATAAAAGGGAACTGATTGGACAACTGCAGAGCCCTTGAAATTTCTGGTTTTGATGGACAGACCAAGTTAGAAGTCTAGGACATGCCCAATCAATCAATTGATTGATTGTGCTTGATTAAGACACCAGTAAAAGACAAAATTATGATGCGTGTATGTGATGGGTTTGTTAGAAAAAAGGAATATGCTGACAGGATAAAAACATAAAAAGTCTGATGATCATAGGGATACTAATCAACGGTACCCAGAAGTAAAGAGTCAGAGAAGTAAAGTTAAAGGAAAAGCATAAAAGGGGAAAAACAAGGAAGTTAAGTGTGTGTCATCATCCAACAACACTGGGACTGAACAACAGCCAAAATAATTACTCAAAGATGACCACCACCTACTTTCAGGAATGCTGACTGGCCATCAGACCCTGTACTGGAGTAACATCTGGGACTGGGTGAGACATTGGAACCAAGTCTCTCTCTCTCTCTCTCTCAACTACCAAGACAACATTTAGTGTATTAATAAAGTTAGATTTAGTTGACTTGAATAGTGTGATGTGTATTCCGTGTTTACTATGGATTAATTGTGCTTAAATGATCCTTTAGCACCATAGGTGCATAACAGCATCAGAAGTAGTTTACTCTGGCCCAAACTGCATTGTAGTTTATTCAGTCTCATTAATTGTACATGTAGATGTGCCTACTAATATTTATTGTGGAGGACAAAAGACAGAACCTAGTGCCAAAAAGAGCTACAAAAGTAGATGTGAATCTGAAAAGGGAAAAGATGCATCATGGAGGGCCATGTTCAGAGGTATTCATCTCCAGGAACAGATTTTGGATTTTAGACTGGTGAAGGGTGGTCTTTATTTTCTTGCGTTTCATTGTACAATACTATTTTTCTGCAGATATTTGAGACTGTAGTAGCACATAAAGTACTACTTTTCTGTATAAAAATCACTTAATTTAGTAGCTCTTTAAAAATATTAAATGTGTTTTGGCAATTTCTGCTGGTGGAAGGACTGAAAGCAAGTATTATGGTATTACGCACATGACATTACAAAAAAAAAAAAAAAAGAAGGAAAATACATATTTTAAATTTTGCATGTGCTCATCCGTCTATGACTTAATGTAAGTATCCTGTAAAATTACCTTATCTGAAAGTAATGACAGGGGGAAATTGATATCTGTCTTGAAATATAAAGAGTTATTTTAAAGTAAATGGCAATCAATAGTTGTGTGTGTGCACAGGGGACAAAACAAGTAGTGATGGAAGTTGGACATCAGTATGAAATCGCCAACTATGAAGGTGGAAAAGGATTAAAGAGGTTATTTTAAAAAGCTGTGGAATTTCCATCACTGTAAATTTTTAAGTGGAGTTTAGACTAACATTGGTCTGGAGTGGCCTCAACAGAGACATTACTCTGTTCAGATGGGGGCTGGACTAGATGAGCTCTAAAGATCCCTTCCAGTCCTATTTTTCTGCTATTTAATAAATGTACCTGTCATGCTCAGAAACCAGGTTAACAGAGTAAATATACTTCACTGGGACTAAAGAAGTCATGCCTAAAGAAAGCTGTGGCCTGCATCAGAGAAATCAAAGATTTTACTTGAGACTGGACATCTAACTGAAACAAAGAAACAAATGTAGTTGGAGTCACCAGCAAAGGAGTGAACTAGTGACAATGACGGTCTGAAAGCTGTAAGGGGGCCATGATTTTGGAAAAGAAAGAATGCTCAAGATGAGGAAAGAAGGAAGTAAAAAAGGAAAGAAAGAAAGCAAAGATTCCAGAAAACTCATTTATTCTTACACCAGTTAATATGAAATGTTAGGATCAGCAACGAGCTGGCATTCTGGGTTCAATTAAAGAAAATGGAGAGTGATAAATGAAAATGGCAGAAGGGCTTTTATCAGATTGGGTTCTACTTGTCACAGGTAGTAGAGAGAGAAAATGACATCCTTTAGCACTAGATCTTCTTTCTTGCTAGTACTTACACATGTAAATCAATAACAATGTTTGCAATATGTCAGTTAGGTAGTCTGCTGAATCTCCAATTATTGAAGATACTCTGTTTTGCCATGACCATTAGGGATGACATGGGAAAAAAACTCCACATACAGGGATAATTGGTATAAAGGACAATGTTGTAACTGTCATTGAAACAACTGGCGAATGATCAGCTTCTAAGTTTGAGAAGACCAAATGCAAGTTGTGAATAACAAGAGGCAGCTACAATTGCCAACAAGACGAGACCAAACAACAGCTACAAACAATACCAGTACCAGGAAGGAAAACAGGTGGTAATGGTGTCCTGTAGCCTTCTCCATCCTTACCACCATTTTTTTTTTTTCTTATTCTACCCCTCTCCCCCTATCTCCACCCAGCTGCTGGTTTGTGCTCAAGCACTGTAGCTTTGGAAAAGAACAGGACACCGACATTCTACAGACCTAAGTCCAGCCTTTCATGTTGCAAAATGAGAAAACTGCAACTAATTTTGAGTGGACCATGAAAGTGAACTTACACTAAACAAGGAAACTACTGCTTTAGACATTTTCACCAAATCTTCTAAGGGGTAACTATAATAATGCATGGGGAGGGGAGGGGGAAGAATTATAAGAAAGAATGTAGTGGAGAATGCAGAGTATCCATCATGCCAAATTTTATTAGTTGCAGGTATATGTGTATGTAAAAGTACCTTTAATTGATAATCTGTCAAATGGAAAAAACTATATAGTGACCAAACAAGCCAACTGGAAGCTCAAAAGGTAACATGCATGGCAAATCTCTATAAGTGATGTGGCTTAAACAAAAACAGGCACATCTGCTAAGTTATTCCAAAGCACAGCTATGCGAGACTTGGAGGAGGACAGATGGACAATTTTAAAATGCAAGATAGCAGCCATCTATCCCTCTCATCAACTAAAAAATTAAAGAGGAGACAACACATGGTCAAAAACCAAGGGAAATTAAAGGACATAAACGGAAGAAGAATTTTTTAAAGATATTAAATGTCCTGAAATTAACTAGGGAAAAATTAAAACTAATGTATTTAAACACATGTTGTGCCAACTTCTACTTTTGTTTTCATCAGTATTCATGCAAAGTAACTTGCTGGACTGTAACAGCTTTGTGCTAGATCCAGACTAGTATAAACATGAAGAAAGTTAGGCCCAATTTTAAGGTTACCTTGGGATGCACAGTGGGGAAGCTGTTTCCTTCACTGGAAAAGCAGCAAGCCTGCAGACACTGCATGACATGCAGCTGCCAAGATGGCTGCTGCTTGTTTGACTCAGCAAGCTGAAGGGAGGAAGTCCTGTGCTAACTTCCTCACAGCTGTGGCTATTGGGTGAGCATTGTGGATTGTATCTGAAGCAGTAAGTGAGCAGCTGGTAGTATCTTGATGAGGCTTTTCACTTTATTTATAGGAAGTTATATAAAAGGCTACTTATTTATAAGTCTTCCTACTACCCTTGTAAGGGTCCAGGACCTAACCTTGCATGACACAAAGTCCTCCTGAAAACACGTATGTCCAGGAACATCCCACAAAACAATTTAGGTGAGGCAGCTAACACCAGGAAGTTACTGCTGCATTCTGCCTCCCTCCCCAGAATGTCTCCTGGGAAGTTACACTTCCTGGACACTGTTCCCAGAATTTACTCTGTCAAACAACTGACCGTGACTGGAAAAATATTTTTTTCTATATTCTGGCTCCCCAAAACAAGGTGCATATTTTGGGGGGTGAATTGTATGTGGGAAAATACAGTAATGCTGGCATACTTGATATAAATAAGGAAAATACAATCTTCAAATTATTTAAACAATTGCTTTTGTCCACAACTGAAATGAAAACATTTGCTGTTAAGTTTTCAGCTGAGGACTTCTAGTTTCCCTGTTCCTAGATGAAAACTTGAGCATTTTATGTAAAACAAACTAACCAACCATCCAAAGATATTCAGACCAAGTCTACAAATTACCCATACTGAAACATATACTACCTTGGCATACAAAAAAAATCTAATCAAATTTGCAGCTCAAGCATGCCAGAATCATGAATATCACTATGCTAGAAAATATGAAAGCTGCCTTATGGAAGCCTCATCTGTCTTTTTCATATGTTGTATCAATATCATAGAAGCATCCCTGGACTCAAAACAACATGGTAAGTATGCATTATACTCACTAATCATTTTCCAAAGGTTTTGAATAAAGAACTGAATTTTATGTGCTTCATAGAAATACCAGTATATGAAGATTTCCATGCCAACAGTTTCCTCTTGCTGAATAAGTTTGAATCAGAGGGTCAGCTGACACAGGCTTGAGTTTACACAGTAATTCTCTGACATACATGTTTCTCATCAGTGCCTTATATACACTTCCAGTTTAGATAGAAAGTGGATTCTCCGTATCTCATTGGGAGAATATGAATCACCTATGATTGCTACAAAAGTGAGCTTTTTGGTTCAAGTTAGAGCATCCTTCATACTAATATTGTTGTGCATGGTATTCTTTTGGATCATTTTAAAATTACATAAAAACATAACAGACAAGAGTTCCATGCCAATTAAGTACATCCAATCTAACAGTCGTGTAAATTGGGTTCAATTGTAATTTGTCAATTGTAGCTTTCACTGCAGTGACAAATACATCTGCTTTGTTGAAACATCTATTATATCATTGTCTGCTCAGCCTTTTGGATTGGAATTTCCTTTTCAAAATGGCCAAAAATATCCCTTCACACCTTTACGTTACAAGCTGCAAAATGTGCCATTTTGTTGCTTACACTGAATCACTTAGGTTAATCACTTCTCACTGAATAAAATAAATAGGAGCCATTTTCAGAGAAAAATTATAAACAGCTGATTACTATTTCAGTAAAACCTATGCACAAAAGATAAAGTGAGTTTAGGTAGTACCAGTATAATGAACTGATAATAAATTAATAGGTAAGGCTACTACTAGATGTTTCCTGCATTTGTATTTAGAGGGGCTATTTCTGAAACACTTTAGTATTTGTGCATGTTATAATGACAACACTTAATTTCAAAATATGCCTAGTACTCAGCATGGGCCACACATCCAAAGGACATCTGTGGTCAAAACAGGAAGACATTTCCCCAGTGTCCACTTCTTATGAGTCACCTTATTGTGCACTGTCATCTAAACAAGGTTGATGTGATTGCAGAAGTGGACACTTATTGAACTTCTGATTCCTGACCTCAACTAACAATTTGAAACTGGCTGTAAATTGTCCCTTTCAGTCTTAACACACAGGATGTTTCTACTTGAAAAACTGCTAAGGCTGCAGTTTTCAGCAATACATTCTCAAAAAGTCAATTTCACCTTTTGGCAGCCCTAAAGGAATCCAGATGACTTTAAGTGTAATAGCTTAGAATAAGGGTGATAGTTTTTTGTTGTTTTTTTTTCAAGGGGGCGGAGGAGCTTCTTTTAGTAAAACAAAAGAAACCAACAAGAAAATAGTTAATGCTATAGTTCCCTGTTCACAATAATGGGATTAAATGAAATAGTTCTAGTTCTTTAAGGCAAATCTAAATGGGTTGCATTGTAACGCAATGAAAAATTGAAACAACAGAATGCCCTGCTGACTTGGAGATAAATGAAACATCAAAACTGTAGTAAATATTTAAGGTTACACTGACGACTCACCTTGGCATTAAAACATTCATTTTCTGCTTTTATGCATTTCTTCTGATAAAAAATATACTTGCACTGAAAAAGTAAAGTGCTTTTATATGACGATGAAGAAATGCATTCAAATATATAACAGTGCTAGAACTACAGCAGCAAATTTTGAGAGATAAAAAGGGGGGGAGGAGAAGAAAAACATGAAGAAAAAATCCTCCTTCCAGCCAAGCAATAGAAATGGTAATAAAGAAAGAGGAAGGGGGAGGGCAATAAAAGGAGTGATCTAAATAAATGTGGAAATTACACATTTTCAATAGTCAGAAAATAAAAAAAATAAATAAATAAAAAAAACTACTACCCTTCAAATACAGATTAGATTTACAGTATTAAAAACAGCAACGAGATTTTACTGTTACTTTCGTATAGGTATTTCTTTTTACTGCTTTTAGGCATACAGGTTTCATTTTGAGTAGAAACAAATAGCATTAAACAGATTTTTTAGAAATTAGTTGAAGATTAAGCTGAACTGTTAAAAGCTTTTATCAGTGGTCAGACAGGAAGACAGCTTTCTTAAAGTGTGCACAATTCATATGGCCATTATATATACACAATGTAATCTGTCCCATTTTGCACTAAAAATTCTGAATGTAAAATGATGGATGCACTATTATTTGGATAAGGTATAAAAATGCACATTTCCTTTTACAGGCAGATTTCTTTTTAAATATATAAAATGGGTGCTCCACACAGGAGCTAAAAGAAGATAATTACCAGCTACTTAACATTCTTACATGAATATTCAGTCAAAACTAAAACTCATGCCATCCCTTGCTACTGCAGTAATTAAGCATTCAGACCAGTAAACAGCTTGGATAGAATGATTTTATGACAAATGACCAAAAGCATATCAACCATAAAAACTCAGCCCTGCAAAAATCCCTCAAGCCCAGGAAGCTCAATCAATGTGAAATAGACGGCAACTTCAGTGATGGCAGCATTCACTCACTCTCAACTCTGCATAAATCTGATGACAGGCAGTTTTCCTCCATTAACTTCTACACACAAAAAAACAAAGAGGAGGAAGGTAAGCTTGAGAAGCCTAATGGACAAGAGAATGCACAGTATTTTAAAGAAAGCTAATGTAGATACAGCGTGTACTATCCAATGAAGATTAAATCAGTTGGTATGAAAAAAAGCTAAGTAGATGGATAGAGACCAATATATATGTGCATAAAGGAGTAGTTTTAAATGCCTTCCTTTTTATGTTACCATATTGCTGGAGATGCCATAATGCACACATGCTGAAATGCAGGAAAGGATTACAGATTTCACAAGTAACATGAATGACTTGCAATCCTCTGTCTCCAGCTGCCCCTAAGTATAGGAAGTGGTTCTTCTTGTCAGTTGCACTGCAAACCATGAAACCACAAAAAAGAACATATTTGTAACTATGGGCACTCATACAGGGTACAAATGGGTGTATTGCTTTCATATGTATATTCCCATATATGCTGAAATGAAAAAAAAAAACCCACAACAAAACAGCATGAAACAACAGAAACCATGAAATGATATCTTTCTATTCAAGGCTTAAAATGCTAGGTGGCAGCATTTTAACACTTACAGTGCTTGACAGCTTTCAGTATCAAGACACCATTTTTGATGGACTTTGTCTGATCCATTCTCTCCACACTTTTCACATGAAACTAGCATATTAATTAGAATGAGATCATCTAGTTTTGTCCAATAATGTCAAAGTTATTGGAGGGCTGGAGAGCATCCAAATTTCATTTCAATACATCACTTCAGCATTATAAATGATAAATCAATATTTTTAATACTTTTCCATTCTAATATATTCCAGTGGAAATAAGCCAGCATAGCCTGCAAGAAATATGCAGATTAAAAAGGCTATACTTTGAACATAATGGAATGCAAAACACTTTTTTTTTTTTATGAGGAATAAAGGCGGTGGGTCACAAAAGTTGATGGACACTCAGCAGTATTCTAAAAAATTAACATCACTCTCAACTTAAAATCAGAAGTAACTGGTCACTGAGCCATCAACTTTAATTGGGAAGCCACTCCTTAATTTGGGGCAAAGAAAGTAAATCAAATTACAAGCAAGTTCACTAAAACTCATGGTTAGCACTGGAACCTTAACATTTAAACCACAAATTTCAATAGAATGATGTAACTCGGGCATTAGCAAAAGCCAAGTACTGTCAGCTATGTTATGTGATGATAATTATACTTCAGTACCAACCACTCTTCACAATATAGTTTCAAGTACTTGATCAGGTTGCACATAGCTTAGTTAAAAGAAAAATAAATAGGAAGTGCTTTAATACAAAAAACTCACTCCTCAAAAGCTTAACTGAATTCCATCATAATTCAGGTTTGAACCCCCAAGATCACACAGTACAACACCCCCTCTACATACTAAACTGAGACAGTATTCCTATTCAGGAATTAAACAAGTGCTTAAGTGCTTTTCTTAATAGGAATGGACTTGATGATATGTTTAAGGGTTTCTCGGAATCCACTGGCTGATAAAGGAGAAGTATTTCCTTTGGACTTCTCTACTACTGTCTTCAAACATGATTATCGAAACTTTTGTTTTCTGATAATGGTTTCAAAAAACATATAAAGCAAATTTCCTGCCCTATTTTTAAGATGCTTTCAAATAAAGGATGGAGTGAAGTGCATTACCGCATATTTCAGGAATATCTAGCATCTGCAAACATTGAAAAGAGAATTTCATACATGCCAAAAAATAAATTAGACTAGCTAAACTAAAAACTAATTACGCTACTAAATTTCAAAGTGACTGTTAGCGCAAGTTGGTAGTATACAACAGAAGCTCCAAATTAGCTCAGCCAACAAGATCTGTTCTTCCAACTCATTTCACAGACCAAACATGAACTTTATTTTCAAGCAGAATTATCTTAGGGTTGGTTTTTAACATACATCCTTACTTTATAGGTCCTAAGCTGATATCAGTTATCCTCATGTAACAGACTAGTACCACCACGGAAGTTATTTTTGCAAATCTTGTGTAAAATCAGAACTCCCATTGACTTTTGTAGAGTTTTATGTCATCCATATTAGTATAGGTGTGATCAAGTTCAGGTGTATTATTTTGAGCTAATTTAAAATTAAATGTCAACTTCAAAAGAGGATTCAAGCCTTTGAAATTTTTTAAGCCTTAATTATGTTGTACGTGAAATGAAGGTGTAGGTCTATATTTTTAGGAACATGTATATCTGACTTACACATGTCTTAAGATCAAAGTATGGGCCTAAATTGAAATTGGTAATATATGCAATAGATTATATGTACTTGTATGTATAGGCAAATTTGAATGTGCAGCAACTTCAAGCCCAATTCTGAAAATCTAGACTAGAACCCATTGTTCAGTTTGAGAGAAAACTTGGCCATTCGAGAGTAAAAAAATAGAGGAAAACAAAACAAATGTTTTAGCAAATTCTTATCGTTATTTACTTTCGTTATGAATACATGCAAACTGTTATGCTTACCTTTAATTCCAAATTAACCATGCCATTTTTACAGAAAGCTTACTAGCAGTATATTCTGGATAGAGTTCACTAATGAATAATAAAATTAAAATAGTCCTGATGAACTATGAACTTAGACACATGTTGGAGGAAAAGATTCATTTTTGGCCACTGCTGTCCCAATTGTTCCAAATGTTTTACTTTAAAACAAAAGCATAATTCATTATAACATTAATAAAAATAATAGTGACTAGGTCTGTGCGAGTAGGCAGCTATTAGATCTAGCTTCAGATCCAGCTGCTTCGGATGCCAGGGAACTGATCCGGAGCTCTGGATCAGTTTCCCACTTCGATCCAGCTTAAGCGTCTCTGAAGGTTCAGAGCCGCCTTGGAGATCCGGCCATAGGGTATAATGGGGAATCAATTAAATATCTATAACTTTGGGGTGGTTTGTCCACTTTAGATGAAACTTGCATGGGTGGTAGCCTTGGCTGAGAGCATGAACCCTGCCAAGTTTCAAGAAGATAAGTGCAGAGGGTTGGGGGAACTGCACCCCAAATTCTTGAAAGCAAAACTCATGTCATGTGTATGTGTTACACCACAAGGGAGTGAAAACTGCAGAGATTGTGGCCCGTGCTGAGGCCACGAAGCCTGCCAGGTTTTAAGGTGATAGGTGCAGGGGTTTGGTGGAAACTGCTCCTCAAGCTGCTGACAGGCAAAATTTGTGACAGACGACCCTGTGTATGTGTTAAGGTGCAGCAGGCTGAAAACTGCAGGGGCGGTGCCCCTGCAGAGGCCACAAAGCCTGTCAGCTGTCAAGGAGACAGGTGTAGGGCCTCTGGGTTCTGGGGCCCTGCACCTCCAGCTGCTGACAGGCAAAACTTGTGTCATGGGTGTTTGTGCAACTGTGTCCGTCTTGGGGCACACGGTGTGTGTGTGTGTGTGGGGGGGGGAATACTGCAGACCTGGCTGCTAAGCTAGCTACTGTCTTACCAGTTATCAATCAATCATGATTCACTCAGGGACCAGCTCAATAGACAGCAGCTAGCTACTAGTAGCTACTAGATAATTAGTTAGCTAGCAACAATTAACACCTACAAAACTACAGACTAAGGAGAGGAAATAATCAATACAGACAATCAACTGCCCCAAGACAGAGACAGTCAGTTACACAAGCACTCACGTTACGAGTTTTGTCTGTCAGCAGCTAGGGGTGCAGGACCCCAGAATCCAGAAGCCCTGCACCTATCTCCCTGGCAGCTGGCAGGCTTTGTGGCCACAGCAGGGGCTAGCAGGCCTGCAGCTTTCACCCTGCCATGCCTTAACACACACAATGTCACCCATGTCACAAGTTTTGCTTGTCCATAGCTTGAGGTGCAGTTTCCCCCAAACCCCTTCACTTATCTTCTTGAAACTTGGCAGGCTTCGTGGCCGCAGCAGGGGCCACCAACCCTTCAGTTTTCAGCCCACTGCACCTTAATACACACAGGGTCATCTATGTCATGAGTTTTGCCAGTCAGCAGCTTGAGGTGCAGTTCCCCCCAAACCCCTACACCGATCTTTTTGAAACTTGGCAGGCTTTGTGGTCTCACCAGGAGCTACCGCCCCTGCATGTTTTGTCCAAATCAAACAAAAAACAACAAAGGTATAGATATTTCATTGATTCCTCATTATACCCTATGGCCGGATCTCACAAGCGGCTCTGAAGCTTTTCCAAACCTGAAGTGTCCGAAGCTTCTCCGGATCCAACGTATGGTCTGAAGCCTTGCACAGCCCTAATAGTTATATCTCTAAATAGGTTTAAACTTAATTTTATTTCACTCTGTTGTTATAAAGGTGTGGAATCATTTAAGACCATGCACAGCAGAATATCTGATGCAATTCCATTTTTGTTATGCCTGCCTGATTCTGAAATATTGTGGTAGATGATGATGTTGATCCAGAAGACAGAGCTTGCAAAAAGAATAATGTGTAGCATTTTATGCTTTAAGCCGACTGAGGAGGCTTCAGCAGTGGAAAAAAAAATACCACCAAGCCATTTGTGACTCAAGACACAGGTGTTGTATATGAGTTCTATTCACAGGTAGGTAGTTCTGAAAGACTCTGATACAGTGGTTACTGATGAAATTGTTATACTGACCAGCAAACTTCAAGTAACCAATTATTATTCTGAGATATATGGCCTCAACAGTCTTTGTTTTCTTGTTCAGATGGATATCAATAGCACTCCTCTATATTTCTTCATCATTTCGAATGTGCAAATCCTGAATCCAAGACCAGCAACACATTATCAGACTGTAAAGCCACTACTTCCCACTACTAAGAAGTTGGACAGGGCTTAGTGGGACTTTTTTTTTTTTAAGTAGTCATTTAAGGGACACCTTGATGCTATGAAGGAAAAGATTACATTTATGCTTAAATTCTAGCTTTATATAAGTCCAGATGAGGCCAGCAGGTCTGAAATAATAAGCTGCAATCAAAACCAACAGATAACATTCTCAACTCGAACACTGGGCACAGCCCATTTGTCATTCACTATCACCTTGGCCAAACGTTACAACAGATGGATGCCATTACAGTGTGATATTTACCAGTTCCCTCCCATGCATTCTATGGTGTTAGTGACTGTGCAAAACACAATCATTTAATTAATTTGGTGACCTTGTGTCATATTAAAAAAAAAGAAGAAAGTTTCCTTGTGCTTTCATGGTGCTCTTGCGCAGTCAGTCAGTCTCCCATCTCCAGCTTCACAGAAGTTAGTATTTTTATTCTTTTCTTACATTATCTTAACATGTCATACTTTTTAAAGCAATAAACATAATCTAAAAACTTTCTTAATGATCCAACACACACACACACACACACACACACACACACACACACACATAATCTTTTATGAAGAAATACTGATAACTGCTGCTGACAATCCATCTTGTGACTTTTTTAAATCCATGCTGAGCATCCCAGTCTTTCCTGTCCACCGTTTTGAATGGTGCATGAATTAGATTAACTGTCCTGATTATTCAAAGAAATTTAGCTTAATGACCTGCAATTACTTTAATGGCTTTGAAATTCAGAAGGTAAGAAGGCACTATGTTTCTTTAAATGAACATTAAATATAAAATGTCTCTGATTGACTGTCATGAAAACCCAATTTTATTGCCATTTAAATTATTCAGAATCAATATCAGACATTAGCTAGAGCTGGGAAGCTTAAAAAGACAGAAGCAACTAAAAGCTGCATTTTTCTATATTGAATAATTGCATATTGTTTTGAAGATAATGGGTTATTTGCTGTGAATCATAGTTTCAAAATGCAATATCTTTATTTCTTCCTACCAATACGTGATAAAAAAAGAAATATGCAAAGTGCTTTTCTTTGACATTTTTTGTGTAAGTTCCTTCCCCCCCACTTTTGAATTTTTGAAACCTAGATACTTGCTTCTGAATTCATCCAACAGCCATGGAAGAAAAACATACAAACATAAGAGTCAACATACACAACTTAAAAGCACATACGCAAGAGCCATTAGCTGTTCAAGACAAAATACAGAGTTAAAGGCATTTTAAAATTGCTCAGTGACTAGCAACTTGTAAAAAAACAAGGAAAAATACTGAATAGACTTAAGAATTTTTTATTTTGATACATTACTTTGGAAACATGACTTTAAGGCTAAGTGCAGGCAGTCAAAAAGCCAGCGGCTTAATCAATGGAATCTTTGCAGATTTCTTTAAGCTGCATAGATTGAATCAATAATGAAATGAACTGATCTTCACTTTTGAATCCAGAAAGGTGGCCAGATGCCTGCAGCAACTGAGACCAGAAGTGATGTGGCACTAAAGCATGCCTCCCAGCCTGCTATCCAGTGTCAAGGACACCTAAATGCAATCAAGCAGGGCCCATCCCAGATTAGCTCCTGTCCCTCTGCAGTGGGGGAACAGACCCTCCAGTCCCTCCTCCATGTGGGAGGAATCTGTGCCTCAGCAGGGGTTCCCCCACCATGGGTAGGGTCCCCTGAACCCTGCTAGAGGGGGAATGCCCCCCTCTCACTCCTCAGCATGGTCCAGCGCTGTCTTAGCCCTTTCCCCACAAGTGCGGGGGAACAGTTCATTTAGTCCAGGGCCACAGCTGGTGCCGACACATCAGCCTATGTCGGGGATCCCCACCTCCTGCGATAATGAATTCCATGAGTTAACTATACATTCTGTAAAACAAGTACTCTCACATTATTTTTAAACTTGCCACCTACTAATTTACCCAGGTGCCCTTTAGTTCTAGTATTGGTGAAGAACAGTTCCCTGTTCACATGCTCCACACCCTTCATGATTTTATAGACCTCTATCATTTCCTATCAGCCTTCTCCCTTCCAATCTGAAGAATCATAGCCCTTCTAGTCTCTCCTGGTATGGCAACTTCTCCATACCTCAACTGTGCCTTTTCTAATTCTATTACATCCTTTTGGAGATTAAGGGACCAGAACTATACATAATATTCAAGGTTTGGGAGCACCATGAATTTGTATAATGCCATGATGTTGTCTGTTTTGTTTTCTATTTTCTTCTTAATGATGGACAACACTTTATTGTTTGGGTTTTTTGGTCACTGCTGCACACTGAGTTGATGGTTTCTCAGAACTGTCAACAATGACACCAAGCTCTTTCCAAGTCCTGAAGTGCTAGTTCAGAAACCTGCATTATATATGCATAGTTGAGGTTGTTTTTCTCCAGCTGGTTTGTCTTGCACTTGTTGACACTGAAGTCCATCTGCCACATCCCGCCTTTGCTGCCCCTGAAATCTCTGGCCATGGGCTCTTTCCTCCATTCTGGAGGGATCATCAGCTATGAAAATGTTACAGCATCACTGAAGTGGGATACAGGACCTCTGCACTTCCCGAGGTGAGTCTTGCCTTCTTTATCGCCCCATCCTCTGGCCAGGGTTCCACCTTTACTCCCTCATAGGAGGTTAAAGGAATTTTAAGAATGGTAGATTCATGGGAAGAAAAAAAAAAACACATTCTCCCAGATGCATAGAATCATTGTGACCAGAATAAGACAAAACTGAGGAGAATTTGATGCACAGACTATTTACAGCTTCTTTTAACTGATCCAAGAGAAAGCGTATGTCCCAAAAGTTTCAAAGCCTGACCCTAATCCCTTTGCACTGTAACAAAGGGAAAGAATATATGAGAAACGCATAGTCTCTGTGTAGTACAATGGAAAGTACATCTGAGGAGGTCTTAAGAGACCCATATTTAATTTTGGCTCTGAAAATTTGTGTTTATATGTATTGTTCTTAAAAGGAGCTACTTTTGCCTATTCTCATTCAAAGAATGGTCCTATCCCCAAGCATCAACTCCATGTTTGCTAAATTTTGCAATGTATTCACTCCTACATATAGGATTTTAGCTGACATTATATTTTCACTTGCCTATCATTAAACTGACAGATAACTCCAATATCCCACCTCGTAGCTAACAGTCCTTATGTGAAGAACTCCCATTTGGACCCCTACTGATATGACTTAGAACAGTTAGTGCTGAAATAAGGCACAGGAGATCCTTCAAGGAGCATATGCACCCCTTTTCTTTGATCACACACAAGGAAGGTCAGAAGCACTGAGAGAGGCAGTCCCCATAACCAATTTCTTTCGGATCAAAGAGCTCTCCCTACCTGTTCTGGACTAACCATACTCAACACCACTAACTACAGCTATGCCTAATAGGGCTGTGCGAAGCTTCAGTCCCTGATTCAATCTGGTGAAGATTCAGCCTAATTTGGTGACCAAATCTTCAACTCCAAATTGAATCAGAGGACCCTTTAATCTCCCTGAATCAAATCAGAACCCTCCGAATCAATTCAGAGAGATTCGGACATAGACACAGCTTTAAATGTTTGTGGGTTTTTTGGGGGGTTTTTTTTGTTTTTTGTTTTTTGTTTTTTTTACATACCTCGAGGTAGCAGGCAGCTTGTGAATGCTGCAATGCTGGGGTGCATGGAGTGTCCCACAGAAGTGCGGGGGGGCTCCCAGCACATTCAGCAGCAGACCCAGAAGTTGACCAGAAGCGCTTCCAGTCCACTTCCAGGTCCACCAGGGAGCACACAGGGGCACCCCCACACACCCCTCAGCTCAGTTACTGGTGCCTCCTGGGTCTGGAGGGACACCCGGAGTTACCACGGCCAATTGCTGAGCAGGGAGGGCATGGGCGTTCCTCAGTGGACCCAGAACTTCCGGGTTCACTGCCGAGCACTTGGGGGGTCCCCCGCACTCCTGTGCGACATTCCATCTGCCCCAGCATCGCAGTGTTCTTGAGCTATGCTGGTACCTCGAGGTATGTATAAAAAACATTTAAAGCTGTGTCTATGTCCAAATTGCTGATTCTCCAAATCAGCATTGAATCTTCAGATTCAGATTAAGCTGAATCAAATTGGGGACAGTGATCTGAATCAATGAATCGAATCACTGTCCCCGAACAGGCCAAATCCAAATTGAATAGTGCCTGCTTTGCAGACCCCTAATGCCTAATAAAATGAACACATCTTAAGCGCACACAGTTTCTAGCAGCTACAGACAACATCAGCGGTCAGAGTTCAGGTTCACTTGCATATATGTTAACCTGTATTTTCTTTTTCAGCCCAATTTGGTAGGTTCAGAATGCACTGAGAATCATCCCAAGGCAATCTTAATACTGTGCAGATGAAAATTTCTGACAGCAAATTTTATGTAAGATCCAGCCCATAATGTAAAATAAAGTTGAGCCCCATTTTGCAAAAAATAGCTGGCTGAAGTTAAGTAAATAAGTAAGAAACACTTCCTTTAGCATAGATTCTGTGAGCCTGCAGCACTGACACTGACTTAAACATTTCCGAAAATCAAGTAACTTGCATTTAGGTTTCTAATTTTAGGGATTTAAATTTGGAAAGTTTGACCAGGGATTTTTAGTTCTAGGCATGGTTTATTTAACGTAGTTGGTAGTTATTTACATCTCTACTGAACTTTCTAATACAAGTCACTCAATTCCAAAGCTGCCTTCTCCACATACCTCACAACCAACCTTATATTATAATTTTTTTTATACTAGAATTTATTTCAGGAACATTTGTGTTTGAAATACTTTGTCCTATATTGATCTCCTCTAACTCAACAACCCACTGTTAAAAGGATATAGTTGTGATATTTTTCCACAAAGAAAATATTATGAGGCTTTTTTTCTCTACTATGGTACATTGTAATAATAACAATAGTAGTAATAAAAACAATAAATAACAGCACTGAAATATAAACACCACGTTATGCATTTTGCAACAGCAGTTTGTACTTGAGATGAGCTAAACCATTATTGTTTGTGGTGCACCATGGATCATGAACCAGCAACTGAACACATTTTAAATGGAGGCATTACAGGGCTTTAAAGGAGAAAGAAAGTTGTCTTGGGAAACATTTTGAAAGACTCATCCACCTACTAAAGAAAAAATATTTCTGTGCAGCATTTTATGTGCCAGATGCAGGACGGTTTCCTGTTCCCATGGTATGTTCAACATTTTTCCTATAAAGTCACAAGTCAGCTACTAGTCACAGTGTACACTTCAGCATGAGACAGAACACTTCTACAGTTCAGGTGAAGGTATGGGAAAAAATTATAGACTGTAGTTTGTGCTGAAGACTTAAAGGGTGCTGACTGACGTACAGCTCCCTGTTCTAACTCATGGAGCTTCACAGAAAGTGCCATGAGTTTGAGCCACCTCCCCCCCACCTAACAGATGTTCGCTGTTGTGGGGGGGGGAATTGAGCTCCATTTTGGAGCCAATCTAACAGACGAGCTGATTGCCTGCAGTGTCTCCCCTCTATTTCCACCCCCACCCCAGCTCCAGTGCTGCCTGCCCAGCCTGAGCTAAAGGTGGAGGGTGCGGGGAGAAAGGGGGGGATGGATGCAAGGCAGCAGGGGGGGCTCCAATCCACCTGCTCCCTCCAGCTAAGTCTGGGAAGACCCCAGCCCCCAGCTTCCTCTCCCTCCCCCCCCCC
>NW_017729002.1:12330744-12358146 GCF_001723915.1 Gavialis gangeticus
CCCCCCCCCCCCCCCGCATTCTTCCTCTCTGCCTGCAGACAGCATGGGGGACAGGGCTGGGTTCCATCAGCCCAGCTTCAATCGCATACAGGGATTGCAGAAGCTGCTTAAGATGCTCTGCTTTGGACTGAACACATTCAGTATTCAGTATTTTATTTCCAGAAATGTCTGATCCCTATTAGATGAAGGTTAATTTGAACACGATTGGCCTCTTTTAAATTACTCTGCAGCCATGCACATGTGTTGTGATATGGCTGTAGAGCATTTTAGGGAGGTGATTGTGTGACAAATTTCACTTCTGTCAGTGCCCAAAAAGCCTCTATGTAAAAAGCTTCTCCTAGTGGTGTAAGTCGACATTAAAACAAAGCAGCAATACAAAGAACTGGATCTAAAATTAAGAATATGGCAAAATTGGGGCAATATATTTTTCTAAAGCAGCAGTTATAAACAAAGGTTACTATTTTTTACCTCCAATGGAAATACTTGTCAACAATGCATTTAACTAACAAATACATGTTGGTCAGTTTCTTATGAATCATTCATATCCAATACAGTCTATTTTTCTGTCCCTAGTTGATGTCTCATCTGTTTTCCTGTCCCCTTTTGGAGGAAATTAAGTACTTGCTTTTAAAACTGGATATCTAAAAATGTAACTTTTAGCATATGGGCTCTTTAGGATTTTGAACTTAATCAGAGTATCTGAAATGGTACTCTCTTCATAACTTACTTTTTTTTGTTTTAAAGAAACATACCATCATGAGGTTACTTGGGTATGACATCTGCAAACTGGTGAAAAACTCTAATAAGTTAAATAAAGTTACCCAAATATAAATAGTAACAAGTAGCAGGTAAGTCTCTCAGCCCTAATCTTGTATCTTTGAAGATGAACAAGAAAATGGCTTTAAGAAGTGCAGGATCAGTCTGTTCCTCAGTTGTTTATAGCATCCAGTACATTCACTCACCTCTACCCAGTCTTTCTAGAATACTCACTTGAAATGAACACTCGCAATTGGACAATTTATGCAATGATTAAAATTAATGGACTGCTAAGTAAATGCAAAAATCCTTTATTTCTTGGTTATAGAGGCTATGAAGAGTCAAGGACAAAAACATTAAAGATATTTTTAAAGGTTAATTCTCCAATTCTTTCTATTTTTGAAGTCTTTCAAAAAATCATTAGCTAGCAAGATTAAACTAAAACTGTCCCTATCTAGGGAACTGCAATAGCGTGTATTTATTTTGATTTGTAAATCTTTCATTGACATTTTATAAATGGTCTCAATACCTTTTTTTTTCCCCCCTACTATTTTTCAGTGTCCCCAGGGTTGGGTGGTATCACTGATTATTTGTTGTTTTTGAACTGTTGAGAATGAAAGATGATGGTTTTGAAATTAACTGTTGTATAGGACAAAGATTTGCAGATCACTGTATAAATTAACAAGTGATTATTCTTCATAGAACCAGAGACTAAAAGTACTGTCATTTCACTATGTGTTACTTTAGTGCCTCATAGTATTTGCAGAAATGAAATTCTGACTTCCCCAGACCCTAAATTAAGCAAGCTTCCTTCCATTTCTTTGATACAAACAATTCACCCTAGACATTATGTCACTTCTACCTATTTAATCTCTTCAAGAGAAAATCTGGAGTTTGAACCATTTTTCACTAGAATAAAGTAAGATAATTAATTGTACACTGGACCAGGGAGTGAAACACAACTAGAGGTAAATCAGTAACTTCTGCAGATAACAGTAACAGTAGCATTCAGTAATCAAGACATTTTGCTTCATGTATAAAGACAGACAGAGGTATGAGATATACTAGATGAAAGAATATAGGGCCAAAACTGAGAATAAAAAATAATTAACCTTTTAAAAAGTGCAGTGTAAAAAGTGTTGCCAGTTTTCAGTGTCAGGACTAAGCCAAAATATTTCATTTTATCCTGCTGGGTTGGATTTTTGGAACTAAGGATATTTGTTAAAACAAAAAGTTTTTGAGAACTGTAATAAGAGTTCACTCTTCACATTTAAAGTAGTTTTGTAATTATTTATAACCTATTTAATTGTGCCTCAGCTGTCTGTTTAGCTATAATTTCATACAATAGACTATGCCCAACAGCAAAAATTTAACCTACAGTGGAGGCTTACTGTCCTCCTACTATGAGTGTCATTATCAGGAATGGTTTCACACTTCTTTGTTCTCCTTCTCGATTATA
The DNA here is from genome assembly GCF_001723915.1 of Gavialis gangeticus. NCBI lineage: Eukaryota > Metazoa > Chordata > Crocodylia > Gavialidae > Gavialis > Gavialis gangeticus. Next base: position 12,332,960 of record NW_017729002.1, read on the forward strand.
CCTTACAGCCAAGAATCATTTCCGCTCCACCCCCAAAACCAACCTACAGTGACAATCTGAAGTCATATAAAACATGTCCAAGAAATTAAGTGCATAGGTTCAGACAGTACAACCCTAACCCCCCTTTTAAACTTAACATCACTCAAATGTGTTGAGAAAAATTGAGGGCATATATTGAGAGCTGACAAACTGAAGGTGTATATAATTACAATCACCTATATGACAGGTAGGCGGGTAAAGGGAATACAAAGGAATAAAAACAGAATCTGGCCCATTTTATCAATGCTAGATACTTCAGTGTGAAGAGCATTATCCATAAGAGTGCTAACAGAAAAGAACATCACATGTATGAAGGAGTATTCAAATGGTTAAAATGCCCCTTTCATTTCAGATAATTTTCATTATAGTTCAGACGAAAGATACAAATTACTACTCTGAGAGTCCTGACGTTTCTCCATTTTTGTTAAAGAAATCACACAGATACTGTCTTGAAAAGATAATTAAAAAATAATAAAGGTGATTAAAAATCTGTAAGAGAACACATAGTAGAGGTGTTTCTTTCCTGTAGAAAATGGGTGTTTTTGGGTACAGAAACTTCTATACAGATAGTGTTGGGCCCATTTTTAACAACAAAAAAAGTGTACCATTGCCCCCTCCTGGTTTGGTAAAACAAAATTATTTCTTTTATACTTAATCACTAGAGAGAGATGTACCTACACCATTCAAGATTCAGTCTGTTTACCTCCATTTGTATATAAAAAATATCACACTAGTTTCATAGCTGATTTTTCTTTTTTTGCCAACAGGAATTTAAGAGATGTCAAGGACTAGTAGAAGATGTTAAAAAATTGACTGGATTTTTGTTTATCTCCAAAAAAAAAAAATCATTAGCCATTGGTACTGTACAGCAATATTACTTACATGAACTTGTAAACACCAGAAAATACAGTGTACTGCTGAAAAAAGGAAGCAACGTTGTACACAACTTGTAATAAGGGAATCACATATAACATATAATATTCTAACCTTCAAAAGGAAAATCTTTCTGTCCTAAAATGGATTATATGTTGGTCAGACTGCTTTAATTCCTGGATATGGCAATTCTTTACTTCCTATTTTGTGTGTTTATACTACCTTCTTAGGGCTAAGCAATATTAACTTTCCTTACTCATATGAGTAGTTCTCTTGAAACCAGTGGAATTACACACCCAACTTAAAACACAGGACTTGTCCCTTACATGGTGAACTGTGTATTAACTTCTTCTAAAAAGCTAATCACCATATCACATATATAGTGTAATTCGTGGAAAAGGAATAGAAAGGGAAACTTTTTGCCTGGAAGGTATACTTCAGTACCTAGTGCTTTGGGAAATTACTATGAATTATATTTAAAAAATGTATTTTCTCCCTAAAAGCAAACTATTGCTATGACTTTGTTGATATAAACAAACCTCCTAGACTGAAACACTGAGCATGTCTTGTCCCTATAAATGACATGATGTGTTAGCACACCTTCCTTGGCACTGAATTGGAGCAAGACTTGAAAAGGGTTTGTGGAACGGTGATAAGGAAAATGGAGCAGCAAAGAAGAACAATGGAAACCGATGCACAAATGAATACCGAAGAAGCCAAACAAAGCAGAGACAGCTTTTGAAAACGTCAGGTACTCAAGTTAGGATGGTTCCTCAGCAGGTCTAACTTGTGCAACTGGCACTTAGGTGGCAGATAGCTTGACCTTGTCAAGTTAGCAGCTAACCTTGTCAGCCAAATGGGTACATTTTTACCAGGATAAAATGTGCTTCAACATCTTCTCCAATTATTTGGCACAAACACACTTTCTGTCAACATCAAACCTGTCCATTTTCCCCAGCCTACTTGATATTTATTGCCATTGATTTATAGACAACATAAGGAAAATCCTGCACTCCTTTTCTATTTGAGTTTTTGTATGTCCTTCCTCGAGCATCACAAAGAAGTGACACAGTTCAGGATCTTTTTTTTTTTTTTTTTTTTTTTTTTTTTTTTTTTTTTTTTTTTTTTTTTTTTTTTTTTTTTTTTTTTTTTTTTTTAAATCCTATTCAATTCTGTTTGTAATCCCCCTTCAAGACTACTGCAGTGGTTGTAGCACCAGTAGTTAACGACTACCTGAACAAAGGGGTTTTGCCCCTTGGGATAAAGATTAACTTTCCTTATCTTAGCAGGATAAGATTTGGAGTACATGCCCTATAACCTAAGTGCACTCTCTGCAAAAGCCTTACAGATGACAGATGATTTTTAAATCATATGCATCTGCAGCATCAGAATCACCTCTAAAATAAACTGCAACCTCCCACCCTATGCTATGCAGTCAACCCACTCCTGTCTACTGTACAGTAAAAGCAGCTGCTTTACTTTTGCAAATCAAGTGTAAAGGTGCACAGGAACTGCAGTGTTCCCTTCTGGGAGAGAGAACCAGGCTGCTCATCTCAGCTTAGAAATATTCACTCAAGTATGAGGGTGCTCAAAACTTCAAACAGATGTTAGAAAGCTTTCAGATGTAAAAGCTGTAGCCAACACACCCATCTGGCTGCCAAGAAAAACAATGTAAAATGAAGCTCTGGACACATAATTCATACTGTATTGATGACCAGGGCCTTGAGTTCAGTTTGATTATACAAATCATCTAATTATAGACTACCCACATGTGATACTGAATAATACATATTTTATAATTTGAGGGGAAAAATAAGGAAAAAGCATTTATTAGTCTCGAAAGTTGTTACCACATAATTTTTTTCTGCTTTAGAAGGCAAAAATGCCATGTGTTTATTTTGATTTTACATGGTATTTAAACTCCAATTAAAATGATCAGCAGCTAACAAAGTAACGAGTACTTGCAGGTACTGCAAAAGAGGTGCCTAGTCCTGCTGCAGTATAGAGTGTACAATCCTGCAGGCTTCCATTGTGACTCTTACACCCAGAACAAATGACAGTACTGGGGAAGCTTCCTTCCAGCATACCTCTTTCCCCTTTAAAGTTTTTAATTTAAAAAAATAACCCAGAATGGCTGATCTTTAGGGCCCATGTTGAAATGTTTGGTTATAACATTACAAATAGCATCAGCTAGAATAGAAGTCACTCTTAAAAGTGGTTTTCCTCCAGTGCAGTAAAGTGACACTTCAAACCAGGCTACCTAGTGTGGTAAAAGCTGCAGATGTTACGCTAAATTTCAGTTGTGGCTGGGAGGAGATTGACTGGTCAGTGAGACCAATCCAGTCACAACTCGAAAGCTTTATTAGAATATGCAATAACAATCAATAAAAACAATGCTTACATAGCTTTGGATCCAGGAAAGAAACAGGTCCTCTAGTTAGTGTTCTCTGTTCCCCTGGGGACTTGAGCTGTTTGGCTGAGCTCCAGAGAAGTCCAAATGTAGAAGTCCAAAAGTAAAAATTGCAATGTAGGAGTCCAAATGTCCCTCCAGCCTCTGCCCAATATTTGTAGATGGCTGGCCCCAATATTTTAATGAATAAAATTGGTTTTATTTATTTCTTGTTTCACAGAAACTTCTTAGAACTGGATTAAATCAGGGAGCCTTCAGTAATCTCCTTTTCCTTCCCATTGTGGAATGCTGTTTCATGCTGGTCTGTTACTTCTCACCTTAGTTTATGGTCTGGCAAGATTACTTTGTTTTTACAATTAATCTAAGCATTTAACAAAAATAAATATAACAAAATAGCATTCAATATATTTGATTAGATTAATTACTTCTAATTATTTTAAGATGAAGCTATGATATAGAGTATTTGGATTACCTAATGTATGGATCTTCTTTACAGTCTTTCCTTTTAGGTCTTGTACTCTCATAGAATTGTAGAAGTTGGGTCGGAAGGGACCTTGTAGATCTTCAAGTCTGACCCCCCGCCTGGGTGGGAGAAAAGACTGGACTCAAATGAGTCCAGCCAGGTAGTCATCAAGCCTCTTCTTAAAGATCCCCAGGGTAGGAGCCAGCACCACTTCCCTAGGAAGTTGGTTCCAGCTCCTAGCCGCCCTAACTGTGAAGTAGTTCTTGCGGATGTCTAATCTAAATGTGAAGTAGTTCTTGCGGATGTCTAATCTAAATCTACTCTCTAATAATTTGTGTCCATTGTTCCTTGTCATGCCAGGGGGCTCTAGGGGAAACAGCGTCTCCCCTAAACCCTTCTGGTCCCCCCTAGTGAGTTTATAGACAGTCACCAGGTCCCCCCTCAGCCTACTCTGTTTGACTGTATCTAATTAAACATATGCAAGGCTACCTTTGCTTTGCTAACCAAGCTAGTTGTTACAACATTTGCGAAGGTTCATGCTGCAGTCACTTGCATATAGGTTTTTAAGGCTTTCTCCTTAGCCATACTTCTGACTTTTGCAGCTCTGGTTTAGTTCAGGGATGAGCAATTATTTCAGCTGAAGGGGCTGCTTAATGAATTTGGTAAAATGTTGAGGGATGCAAGGATAGCCCCACTCCTTGACAGGTGCCCTGTCCCCAGTGACCATATGGGGACCAGGAGACCTGCCCCTAACTCCTGGCCTTTGCCACCAGAGTTCTCCCAACTTGCCCCCAGAATTATTTCTTGGGTGGTGGCGGGGGGAAGAGGGTTGTCATCTGAACCAAAACAAAAAAACCCAAACAAATCCTATACTAAAAGTCAAGCGTTTACTATAATGTATTTTAATTCTATTACAAAAAATATTTTTGTCATGATTTGTATTTGTGTAGTGTATATAGAGGTGACTGCACAATAGGGGACCTTAAACAAAGCCTTTGATCTGGTATCCCATGATCCCCTCTTAGCAAAACTGGCCAACTGCGGCCTTGACTTCACCACAATCTGCTGGATGGGGAACTGGTTCCATGGGTCGACAGAAGTCAATCATTGTGGTTCCCTGTGACCAGTGGGGTCCCCCAAGGCTCTGTCCTTGGGCCAACACTATTCAACATGTTCATTAATGATGTGGACATTGGTGTCAGAAGTGAACTGGTCAAGTTTGCTGATGACACCAAACTTTGGGGTAAAGTGTTCACACCTGAGGACAGGAGGGTGATCCAGGCTCAGGAAACGGGCGGATGAGAACCTGATGGTGTTTAACACCAAAAAATGCAACCTTCTCCACCTTGAGAAGAAAAACCCGCAGCATGTTTACAGGCTCAGCAGTGCTACGCTGGCTAGCACTATGGACGAAAAGGACTTGGGGTCATGATTGACCACAAGATGAACATGAGCCATCAATGTGATTCTGCGGCTAGTAAAGTGAGCAAAACACTGGCTTGAATCCATAGATGCTTCTCAAGCAAATCCCAGGACATCATTCTCCCCTTGTACTTGGCCTTGGTGAGGCTGCAAGTGGAGTACTGCGTCCAGTTTTGGGCTCCACCATTCAAAAAGGATGTGGAGAAGCTTGAGAGAGTCCAGAGAAGAGCCACACGCATGATCAGAAGTCAGGAAAACAGACCTTATGATGAGAGGCTGAGAGCTATGGGACTCTTCAGCCTGGAAAAGTGCAATCTTAGGGGTGATCTGGTGGCTGCCTATAAGTTTATCAGGGGTGCTCACCAGGATTGGGGGAACATCTGTTCACCAGAGCGCCCCAAGGGGTGACAAGGTCAAATGGTCACAAATTCCTACATGACCATTTCAGGCTGGACGTAAGGAAAAACTTCTTTACTGTCCGAGCTGCCAAGGCCTGAAATAGACTGCCGATGGAGGTGGTTCAAGCACCTACTTTGAACACCTTCAGGAGAAATTTGGATGTTGACTTGCTGGGATCCTATGACCCCTGCTGACTTCCTGCCCCCGGGGCAGGGGGCTGAACTGAACGATCTTCTGAGGTCCCTTCCAGCCCTAATGTCTATGAAATCTATGCAGTCTATGAAACTCCCCTTGACCCTGCCACTTCTTGACCTGCTGCTGCTTCAGGGAGACAAGGAGGAGCTGCTGAAGGCTGGGAGAGCCAAGCAGATTCCCTGGCAGCTGTAGTAGGGGCAGCAGCAGCCCTACCCGGAAGCTGCATGCTGGGTGGGCCAGGCCCTTCTGCACACCAAGATGTGAGCAAGGTACATGGGTTGGGTGGGGTACAATTTGTTGGTGGGTGCCCATGGGCCACATGGAATTGCCTGGCAGGCCAGATCCAGCCCATGGACCATATTTTGCCCACCCCTGGTTTAATCCCTTAAAAATGGCCAAGTCTGGGAACGACATACTCATGACTTTATGATGGTTCCTATGACAACTAACAGCAAGGGAAGGTGGGTGCCAGAAGGCAGTGTGCTCAATTATGGTCTTCAGCAACTTTGAGTACATCTTAAAGTCCCAGAGGCTGTCCCGCCTTGGCTTGTTCCACAGGGAGCAGACCTTCACCACACCCTTGCCTACAAAGAGATTTTTCCATGTAATGAAACAGTTTAGCCTAACACTTTGTTATACACATGGAAAATCATAACCAGAAAATATTGAAAAACATAATGGTACACTCTAGGGGAAACAACAGAGATAAGAAAAAAATCCATGAGTCTTTAAAATTATTATGATCAATTTTGAGACAAGAAACATAAAATGATTCATCACCATTATATAAATAGTGTATGGGGCTACAGCTAAGTTAAGGTTAAGGTGCTCTAAATTGGCATTCACATACGTTAGTATGCCTGGATTTCTTTCTAGTTGAACATTATCTCTACAGTTCCTGATAACTGAATTTGTTGTGGGGATATTGGTTTTTTTATCCTAAGTGAGCTCTGTCTTTTTCTGTCTCTGTCTCTCAGGAACAGTTAGACAGACAGATTCTCAACTCTAAAGTAGTTTTCATCTGGCAGTTATTTGAGATAAAAAATTAGAACAACTTTCAAAATAGCAATATGGACATGATAGTTTCTAAAGTGTGAAAGGTGAGTTATTATATTGCTTCTGGGGGCCCTTATGGTGGTAAGAGATGAAAATGAAAGATGGATTGGTGGTCATGGCTCTGAGTTTGGATCTAGGAGATCTTGATAAGTTTTCTTCTATTCTGATTTCAAAAGGACACCTACAACAGCAAACCATGCAAATTCTTCACCTTGTTCTACTACTTTCTAGTTATACCATTCTGGTCAAAACCTCAGGGTTAGCTAAAGACCACGTGAAGCTATGAATGTCCTGGAAATGTATACACTTCTATAGTGCACCCAAGATGTGCAAGGGCCTACGTAGGATGCCTGCAGCCCCTTCATAGAACCTAGCAGGGTATGTCCTACACAAGTTCTTACTGAGATGAGAAAAGTGAGGAATGCTGCTAGGGAGGGGACTGGAGCCATGAGATTACATGCTGACCACTGAATAGCTCATGAAAAGGGAAAGAAAGATGCAAGGGATACCCACATAGAAAGCAACATAGTGGTTTGTAGTATTTTTCTACTGCTTGTCCTATGTTGCTTGGTTACCAGGACTCAGCTGCAGTAAGTGTGTCCAAGCAACATAGGACAAGCAGTAGAAAAATACTACAAAATCATAGTTGCTGAAACCTAATCTTGTAGCTCCAGACAGGAACAGGACTTCCCAACTCAGCGTGATCAACTCTGTGAACTTCCCCTAAAAATCATCCTCTAAAAGAAAGCAGCATCATTAAACAGCAATATCATTAAACAGCAATATCATATGCATCACAGAGAGAAAGTATGTTAAACCATGGACCAGGGTTATTAATTCAGAGGAATAAAATACCATTGGTATTTCTCTGCCCAGCACCCATTACTCTAATCTGGAATGTCTAGTACAACTCGGTCCCTTAGCACTGCTCAGATACAAAACATAAGCAGTTATCAGATGTAAACAAACAACAAAGTATTACTCACAGGATGGAAGGCAATTCCTTAATCAGAGAGTAGCAGGGACATAGGAAGTAATTCTTTTATCAGACCCCAGTGACAGATGGTCAGAATTTAGCAGAGAATAGATCTGCTATTAGGCTATGTACAGACAGTAAAAAAGCCCAAGGCAGAATTGATCCAACCTTCATGGGTTTCTCTAAGCTGCAAAGATTGGATCAAGAGCAAAGGGAACTCACATTTACCCTTGGGGGAAGTGGGATGTGGGAAGAGGGTGCAGGCAAATACTTGTACTAGCCAAGCCAGAAGGTGGGGCATGCTCCTGTACACATCCCAGTGTGCTAGACATTGCCAAGGACAGCAGAGATCCACTGACTAGGACCATCCTGGATTGTCTATCAGACATGCTTCCAACCCCCTGCTGTCACCACAAACTCCACTGCACCCAGCCCTAGGCTTCCAAAGCTGGTTGCTATGGTAGTCCCAAGAGGGACAGGTGGCAGGGGGAATGAAGCCCCCTGCCCCAGACATGGCCCCGCACAGCTGTGGTCTGCACAGTATGGGAGTCCCCCATGGCAAGGGCTTTTCCCCCCACTTTCCAACTTTTCCCCCTTCAGCCCAGCTTTGCCATTGCCCCAACACCCTATCCTCACCCCTGAGAGGCTAGGTCTGGTGGGGATTGGGGCTGAGGCAGTGGCAGAGCTGGGCTGCAAGGGGGAAAGCTGGGATGTGGGGGAAAAAAAGCCCCTGCTTCTGGGGGACCCCACAAACTGTGCAGACCCCAGCTGAGGGGGTCTGGAGTTCCATCCCCACCCCCCCATCAGCCCTTCATATCCTCCAGTGACTAGGCTGGGATAAAGAGGTTTTGCTTCCGCAGCTGTGTGACAGCCTGGGGATGGGGCTGGTCCAGCTTGCCTGAAGCAGAGGAAAACAGTCAGAAGCTAACCCACTGGCCGAGTGAGAGGGGCAGATAGTGGGGGACACAAAGCATCCCGTGATGCCAAAGGACTGTGACCTAGGTTGAGTCAGGAGGGGATCTGGAACAGAAGTTTGATACACTGGTCTAACCTAAACTGATTAAATCTCATACTACATCCATCCAGGTCTATCTTAAAACAGGTTCCACTATTTTGAAATTGGTCAATGCGCACTGAATCTATGTTCTTGTTACAAGCTGACGCTGGTTTCCGATCACTTATTCTGATTTAGCTGTAATTTTGCTCCCTAACCTTAATAACTGTCCAGTGGAAGAGAAGCAAGCATGGGTTACTTGGGTGGACAGAATTACCAAGTTGTGTAGAGTGAGGAGGGTAGAGAGAGAGGGGTCTAATTTACACACCACAAATAAACTACATACACCCTCGGTATGTGTGCTAGAGTGTGGCATGCAAAGGCATTTTGCTTGACACGCGCCTTGGGGCTGGCAGCAGGGGACCTACAAGTGGCCCAATCTTTGTTATGACAGTGCAGCCCTGGCCCCTTACCCACCATCCATTTTGAGTCACCATGCACCCACCTCTGTCAATGAGTCGGGCCAGGGCTCCTTGGACTCAGTGCAGCTGCTTTCAGCCTTCTGATTGCAAGCAGCCTGGGCTCCATGGTGCACAGCAGAGGCCTGCCCAGAGCCTTGGCTGGCTGTGGCAGGAAGCCAAGAGACTGCAAGAAGCTGCACCAGGGTCCATGGAGCCCTGGCCTGGGTCATTGCTGGTGGCAGGCTGTGGGGAAGGAAGGGAGCAGGGGGTCCCTGGAACCCCACCACCCGGAAATAACCCATCCGGGTTACGCCTCCTGGCCCAAATTGCCCAGCCGGGCACCCTCACGCTCCATAGGTGTGACCGGAGAAGAAGCCTCGAGGCAGTTCCGGTCCCTATTAAAGGGACGCCGGAGGCAGCTGGGAGGAGGAACCCGGAAGGCGGCGGCAAAGAGGGAGCCATCGGAAGCACCCATGCATGGGGAGAGACAGCCGGCCGGCACGGGAGGACCTTCTGGGGCCAGGGAAAACCCCAACGGGACCCAGGAGCTGAGGAGCAGCGGCTGCACCGCGGATACTAACGGCGCAGAGAACGGCTCGGCTCAGGGAGAGCTGGCGAGCCATATTCTTTTGAGTAGAGGGGCACTCGCAGCAAAGACAGCGAGATAGCCGTGTCCAAGAGGGGCTCGGGGACTGTGCAAGCCCAGGACCAGATCTGGCGGTGAGTACAGCCGGAACTGGGGGAGGTAACCCCACGCCGGACAGGGAAAGACCGGAGAAGCCGGTAAAAGGGACAGATAACCTTCGGGCTCCGGGAATCCCTGGCTGGGAGCATTTAGTTGTTTGTTTTCTCTTTGATTTCTGCACCTCGGACGTGCCCTTGGCGACGAGAGGGACGCAGGCGGCCAGGAGATTTGGAGGTACGGGCAAGGGTGTAGGGGTGGCGGAGCCCTTGACAGCGTGGGACCCCTGAGGGATCGGAGTCTCATTTGTGGACTGGTACGCCCCCGGATTTATATCACTGAATCAGTAGATCATCAAAGTCGTGGCAGGCGGTTCGGAGGAAACCAGCCCACAAACGAGCCAAGGGAGGAGGAACACCTCGGGGACGGTCGTTTATCAAGAGGGGCGGAGGCTTCGGCACTGAGGGAAGTGACCGGCACAGCGCTACCCTTGGACACAGGTGAATGCACATCTTGGGAGAGATGGCAAAGGGGCTGGGGCTATGTTGCCACAACAAGGATCAGACCCGTTGCAGTTTCCCTGTCATCTGCCTCTGGCACGCAAACATCATACAAAATGGGGTTGTGGGTGTTTTCAGCATTCTGCTCAAACATGTTGCTGACCCCTGCTCAACTGTGCATCAGGGCCATTTATTTGAACACCATGTTAGAAAGCCAATCCATGAAAAAATAAGGTTTGCAAGCCCAGTTTACAGCCAAGTGCTGTGACCTATTTAATTCCATTCATATGTATCTTACATTTTGTTTATATGTCAAATCAGTAGCAGGGGTTGTGTGTAAAAACTCTAGCTTAGACTATACATCAAGGTCATAATCAGTCACATTCATCAGTAAGCAACAATGTAGTTCTGCAAATGTGAACCAGGAGCCAAACTATTTTGTCACTTGTCAGATCAGATGGATATTTTTTGGTTGATGAATTCTTTCTACACAGCGGTCCTGGAAATACATTTTACAAAGTAAAACATTGTAATACATTTCAATCTAATGGACCTTTCTAATTAAATATGTTATCACACCAAGTTCTGGATGCCTAACATAGCACTCCATAAAACTGCAAAACCTATTTGACAAATAAAAATGCCAATCACATACATAATACAATTTATTTTCTGGTTTAGCTCAATACATTACATAATCAGATGGTTATTTTTCAGAAACTACTCCTCATTTTTCTAACAGGAGAAGGGGACATAAAAAAATAAACAACTCAACTCTGCTGGTTGAGTCCTGTTTGCATATTTTCCTCAGAATGATTCTCCGAGTAGGAACAAAACTGGAGGAAAAAGCTGCACTACAGTACTTGAGCAGCCAGGCAAGTCTGATCCAGCATTGTGCTAAGCCTTAGATACAGATTCTACAAAGCACCTTGCAATGACATGCCAGGTTAACTTTTATGCCACTGTTTAAATTTTAAGAACTCTCAAGAACTATGATCCTCTCTCTATCCTGCTACAAACTCAGCCATTAATTATATTCATTAGGTCTGGAATTATATTTAAGGGTTCTAAGTTACTTACAAGGGGGCTGCAATAAAAATACAATTCTTGAATTCTAGATTTCAATGACCAGAAGTAATTTGGGAGATAGGAAACTAACTTAAGAATACAGCTAGTTGGATATTATGAACATTTCATAGAATCATAATAATCATAGAAATGATAAATTTTCATAGAATCATAGAAAATTAGGATTGGAAGGAACCTCAAGAGATCTAGTCCAACCCCCTGTTCAAAGCAGAACCATCCCTAACTAGATCGTTCCAGCCAGGGCTTTGTCGAGCCAGGCCTTAAGGACCTCCAAGGATAGAAATTCCACCACCTCTCCAGGTGACCTGTTCCAATGCTTCACCACCTTCCTAGTGAAAAGGTTTTTCCTAATACCCAACCTAAACTTCCCTTACTGCAACTTGAGACCATTGCTCCTTGTTCTGTCATCTGTCACCACTGAGAACAGTCTAGCTCCATCCTCTTTGAAACCACGCTCCAGGTAGTTGAAGGCTGCTATCAAATCCCCTCTCTTCTCTGGACTATATAAGTCCAGCTCCCACAGTGTCTCCTCAAAAGAGAAGTCCCTGAACCATTTCTGTTGCCCTCTCCTGGACCCTCCAACTTGTCCACATGCTTTCTATAGTAGGGGGTGCAAACCTGGACACAGTACTCCAGATGTGGCCTCACCAGTACAGAATAGAGGGGAATAATTCCCTTGATCTGCTGGCAATGCTCCTACTAATGCAGCCTAGTATGCTGCTAGCTTTCTTGGCAACAAGGGCACACTGTTGACTCATATTCAGCTTACTGTCCACTGTAACCCCCAGGTCCTTTTCTGCAGAGCTTCTGCTTAGCCAGTTTGCCCCAAGCCTGTAGTACTGAATGGGATTCTTCCATCCTAAGTGCAGGACTTCGCATTTGTTCTTACTGAACCTCATGAGATTTCTTTTGACCCAATCATCCAATTTTTCTAGGTCACTCTGAATCACTATGTATCTACTACACCCCTCAGCTTGGTGCCATCTGCAAACCTGCTTAGAGCGCAATCCATTCCATCTTTCAGATTGTTTATGAAGATATTAAACAAAACCAGTCCCTGGACCAACCCCTGGGACACTCCACTTGATACCAGCTGCCAACTAGACATTAAGCCACTGATCACTACCCATTAAGCCTGACAATCCAACCAGCTATCCACCATTCATCCAGCCCATACTTGCTTAGCTTGCTTACAAGAATGCTGTGGGAGACTGTATCAAAAGGCTTGCTGAAGTCAAAGTATTTCACGTCCACTGCTTTCTCATCCACAGAGCGAGTCATCTCATAATAGAAAGCAATCAGGTAGGGCTGTGTGAAGCTTTGGGTGCCAATTCAATTTGGAGGAGATGTGGCCCAATTCAGTGGCCAAATCTCCAAATCTGAATCAAATTGGGAGACCAATAAAAAGGTCTGAATTGATCTGAAGCTCTCCGAATCACTTAGGACAAAATTCAGAGCACTTAAGAAAGATTTGGAGATTTGGGCAATTCCCACTCGCTGCCACAGGAAGCTGCACCCAGACTCTGTGCTGGTATGTAGGGGGAGAGAGAAGGCTGAAGGAGGGGGGAGGGACCATGGGGGAATCCCTGCCCAGCCCCATCCCCTACCTGCTCCCCCAAACCCCCTGAGCTCCGCAAACCCCACCCACTCTTCCAGCTATGTCAAAGGCTGCCCTGCCCAGCCCCAATGTCCTCGCTCTTAAAAAAGAAAAACAAAAAACCCCACACTCACTGGCTCCTGCCAGGTTGGGGGGGCAATCCCCACTGCCCTGTGTTGTGTGGGGGGCTCTACTATGAGCCCCCATCTCCTACCTGCTCTCCCACCTCCATCATTAGCTGCCCCACCTGGCCCCAGCATCCTGGTTCTTAAATTAAAAAAAGCCCCACACTTACCGACTGCTGCAGCAGCACTCAGGGCTTCTGAGGGTTTGTGGCAGAGCCCTCCACACAATGCGGGCAGTGAGGATTGCGCCCCCACCTTATAGGAGCCGGTGATTGTGGGGCTTTTAAAAAAAAAAAAAAATGCTGGGACGTTGGGGCCAGGAGGGGCAGCCATTGATGGGGCTGGGAGAGTGGGCAGGGGATGCTGTAGGAAGTATAGCCAAGTAAAAGGAAATAAGAAAACATAAACAGAATATGCAATAGAATGCCAAGGGAAAGATAACCCATTACTGTCCCAGCTAAATTATGAAACCTACAGTTAATTCTGAAGATCTTAGTTATCAGTGAAAAAGGATTAAAGAGTTATGAATTCCTGCCATTAAAAACATCAAGTATCAAAAAATCTGAACAATTCTTTGGTACTGAGTCTTTGGTACAAAGGAACAGAACCAAAGTTGAACGTATCTGAAATTGTACCTACATTGACAGTACAATCCCAATATTTAAGTCCTTGCATATGCTTATTGCATCATGGCTTATCTGATTTACTTTAAATCTAACACTCATCTAAGTCTAATTTACTGCTTAGACCATGGGACTAGGAGTCAACAGATCTGACTATTGAGTAACCCCTTTCTTGCCACATGCTCACTGGTTCTGAAGCCACAGTGGATAATTTTCCATACATACCTAACATAACCAGGTGTCACAAGATTCTGTTTTTAAGCACTTACAAATTTTCTTACAAGACTTCTGTCCTTTGCTCAGTTGGAAGCTAAAAATAAGTACATCCATTTGTGTGAAACTACAGCAGTAACTCACTGGGTTTGTACTTGTGCAACCCTTTAAAAACAGGGCCCTAAAACATTAGTCTGTTGAACCAATTTACTGGCTTTCAATAAACCATCTTTAAGATACTTTCTGTTACATTTATATGACACAAGCTATATTATTTTAATAATCTGTGCTTGAGATATATGGTGATGAGGGAATTATTGCACACCTGGGGAGATAGTGTAATTAGAAAAGTGGCACAGTAGGGGAATAAAAATGATTAAAAAAGCTTCAGAAATTAACCAGTCACTGTTACACTGATGTTTGTTTTAAGTTGCTGTAGGAGCATTCAAGTGAGAAGTGAGAAAGGAAAATCAAGCAAACTTGTGATGCTATAAATAATTAAAATTTCTGGCCCATCATTTCTCAAAGCTCACAAGGAGCAAGGACGTGCAACCAACTGGGTCAGACAAATGAATCCATCCACACAGCTGGTAAAAGAGTCTGCCTGAGCATAGCTAATGTGCTGGGGTAGGGATATCTGAGCAGGTGTAATTATACTAATGATTTATTGAATGTTTGATTAATTGGAAATTAAGTGAATGCACAGTGGCAGAATTGTCATAGCAAATCGCTCAGCTGTTTGGTTAAAAGGTGTTCTATCTCCCTTCAGTAAAGCAATTAAGAACATCTTAAATCATGGAAAAGAATTATCTGTGCAAAATTATCTGATGTAATGACACTTCCATACATAACAAAAACAGTGAACAAAATTATTTCTAATCAGAACTGGATGCTGTAACAGGTAAGCAATTTCAGCCCCCAAACATGTTATCTTCTGTTGGGCCTGAGAGGAAAGGGTTAAGTAGTTTTACTGATTCAAAGATGCAGGTGACTTGTTTCTCTTCAAAAATATATAGGAGGTGGAAGACAAAGAAAAGAAAAAGGATCTGAGAAGTAGACAAAGGCGTCTTAAAAGTAGCGATTCCAGGAGAAGTCAAATCCAGGGAGAATTGTTGAACTGAATTTTATTATTGTTTATTTCTACATTAACAAGGCCAAATCCCAGATTAGTCTTTGGTTCAATATTGCGTGTAGATTTTGTTTTAGAGTAAGCAGAGAAGAGATGCTTCAGAGCTGCAGTAGTTTGACAGTACTTTCAAAACAATGGTGACAAGTGACTGCAAAAATGGTGTCTTGGTGTTTCTTTTTCATTTTCTGTCAACACCACCAATATTAGGCTCTCTCAGGTTACACTTTAAACCAAGAATTATCTTAGTTGCTGTCAATACCAGCTAAACCTGGAAATGAAAAATAAGTTGGTCGTAGCATATCATGGCCCATTGTAGCCATTTTAGAATCAGAGGTTTTCTTGCAATGTTTTTGGTAATATAGAATACAGACCAGAACAAGGACTTTTATCATGGATTAAGAATGATTCTAAGATGAGACACCTGCACACACAGAACTGAAGTTATAGGTAGTTCTGGCTGTTCTAAATCAAATATTTTTCTCTTACAACTAAAAATGTTTGGAAATTCTATGAAGAAAAGTCAGGAAAATACGAGATAATATACAGTTCAGCATGGGAGCACAAGGTACAAATTCTTTGCCTTTCAGGATTTTTGATAAAGCTATAATGACCTCTCAGGTTGGCACTGGGTTTATGACCCAGATACCTTATTCTGGCCAGACCAAAATCTCCAGACTGACCAAGACGTCTTCTATTTGATAACAATCATATTGTATTTATACATAGTGATAGCAGATAAGAGTAATGCGGGGAAATCAAACAAAACACTCCCCCTGCACTTTACTTATATACCAGTCCTATGCTTTACAGAGGAAAGGTATACTTGGCCAATATGTGAGCTTCATCCTGTGGTTCTTCCCTGATTGTCAGCAGTCTTGGACCTTGACGGCTGAGGCCCACCCCTCAGTGGGGTGTGTGAGACAACCTTGTGGGGTGCCCTCAGGATTCCTCCCTTGGGGACCTTTTGCTACTCTGAAATCCCTCCTTTTGTATTCTCTCTCCTCTGATGATGCTTCATTTCTGAACATTGTTGATTGGTCTCCCTGTGGTTTTCATACTGCCCATATTCTGTTTTGTCAGCACATTCCTTTGTTTAGCCAAACCCATCACATGCATACATCTTAATTTGGTCATTTACTAGTGTATTAATTTGGGCATTTCCAGCCTCCTAATTTGGGCATTTCACTAAAACTGGAAATCCCATGGGTGATGCAGCTGGGCACTCTGACCTGGCACCAAAGCCTTATCTTTGTTATGGGTTTTCATGTTACGAACATGGGGAACAGTGCGTTACATCTTCAATTTTCCAGCCTGTTCGTTTTCTGGCTTCAGGAAGTGGGCCTTGAAAACTAAGGATGTGCAACTTTGTTAAAAACAGGTTTTTAGAATCCAATTAACCCTTGCCATTGCCCTGGAACATTGTTTTAATGAATATTTACTTTACCTACAAACCTAAAAGCAAATCTCTAAATATTATTTTCTAGCCACCACACTCCACCAACCTTCATAATAAGACCTATAAGAACAAAGGCCAAGAGACAGACAGCCTATGCCAAGTGTGCATATATCCTGTCACCAATGTTGCACATTCTAATGTAAATTATTAGTACTTCTATGGAAACAATATTCTGCTTTTGGTAGGAAGGAGTAGATGACACCAGGGCAGATCCAGGGAGATGTAATAGTGCAGCTGCACTCCTACTTTGATTCCTGGTCCACCCAAAGTTCGAAACCAGCTGTCTGGCAGTGGCAGCAGCATTTCTATTCAGACAGCAGTGACAGAATAAATTGACTCCATGGCTTATTATAACATACCTGATCCCTTTTAAACTCTTCATCCCCTGGTTGTTAGTCACGCTCTCTCCTTTTTAAAGATCTTGCTATTCAGCTAATCATACTAGCCTTTATTCTGTACTTCTAAAGTCTATTAGCTGCTCCTGATACCTCCTATTTCCCAGATTGGTTCTTAGCTCTACCTAAAAACAAGTTGTATAAATAACTTTCAGTGAAGCACTGAATGCACTGTTAAGATGCTCAAGAAATCTAGATTTTGTTTTATGAATCTGAAAAAAGATGTCCATTAATTCTAATGACTATCCACTAACAAAACAACAGATTGTGATTATTTTTGTCTATTTTGTTGTGTTCTTATACTTAACATATGAAATAGTAATTTAATGCATATTCTAGTACATTCATATTTGCTTTTGCTCTGAACTTAAACTGAATAATATAGGTCTAGGCCACTAGCTTATTATTAAAGCCTCTAGTTCTGTTTTTTTTTAACTTGATAAAAATATGTATTGTGTTATACGTAACAATGTACCACACCGTCTTCACCCTCCCTTTCAAAATCCTAGATCCACCCATGGATAACACTACATATATGCTATCTTTTAGCAGAAAAACACCTTCTGGAATGTCAATTTATATCAGTTTGTGGTACATTTAAACCACTTCCCTGTGTTCACTGATTTTGCTGCTTATACAAACAACCAGAACACAAACTTGGACTTCACTTTTATAATGTTCAAGTGAAATAAATATATTTCTTACACAAACCAAATGCTGCTTCCTAATTACAAAGTACAGTCCTGACCTAGAGGACCTACCAACTACAGGAGGTAAGAGTTTTGATAACAAATTAAGTTGACTGTTCCTCCACAGGCTGTTAATTAGGCCACAATGTACATTACATAACATTTCTTAGCTCTTTAAACACGATTACATAATGACCACAATCATCTCATGGAATAGCCAGGGTTTTTAACTTTGCTCTCAAGCCAACCTCTTCTTTTATCCGCTAAGTTATCACTCATCCAAACAGATCTTAATAGCTTTAGCACTGAGAGCTTGGGTAAGCTCATAAAAGCTTGCAGGCCTAAGAAGATATCAAAAGAAGTTATTTGCTATTACTTATATTCCTACTGTAATTTTTAATGGTTCCTACTTCAAAAATAATCACACCCCAACATCACGGTGAAATGTAGGCCACTTTCAGGCACACACATAGAAGGTTAAGTCTATAAGAAAATGCTCTTTCCACATTCCAACAGTGGCAGAGTCCTTTCTAAGTCCCTGACCAGAAAAATATTTATTTGAAATAAAATTAGCAGACACTATTTTCTCCACCATGTTTTCTATTGCAAAAATACTATTGTTCACCCTCTTATAATTAAATTAATTTGTTACAATATTTTTCTTCTTCAGGCTTGCATTTGTGGCATCCTACTGTTCAGTCAATCTGGCTTCGCTCCACTTCAGCAACGGCACACATTCAAATATACATATAAAGGAATAAAGGAAGGTACATGTAGTAAAACTAGCATCATTGCCTAAATATTCTACCACATGGATTTATAATATCTTCAGTGCAAGGATCAAAGACTAAAATTTATAACACTATACGTCATAAATACTGAAAAGTATAAAGTCATTTCTGTAACTGGTAACAACAGGAGGTAAAAGAAAGACAACAAAGCTCATATTCTGTAAAAATAGGTTTTTCAAAGAATTAAAACAAAAACAGAAATGTTCAAGAAGACTAAGTGATTCAACTAGTGAGCAGCTGAGACACTCAATGTACCATTGTGTTTAATTAATTAACATTATGTGATGTCAAACAAGTTTCCATTTGCATCAAAACAGGCAAAACAAAAGAACCAGTAGATTGGCAGGACTTAACTCTCTCACAGCTTTGTGTATTTAATGAAAAAGAAAAAAAAGCCTATGTGGTTAGTGGAGATATGATTAAATATTCAATTTTTGCAACTAAGGGTAGCGTAAGAACAGTTACAATGATACCCAAGTTAAAGAATGCATGCTGTAAAATAGTGCATATTACATACTACTAGTGATAAATGAGTTAGAGGCAGCGCTGAATTATATACTTAGAGTCCAAAAGCAGCTGCTAAAATAGGAAGAGCATTGTCTTAATTTATATATTTGCACAAGTACATTTTCTTTTTGCTTCTGAATTATTGTCTCATTGTTTAAGTGGAGGGCAAAGCATCAGCATCCTCATCATGGCTCCTGCAAGTAGTTGGACTATCAAAGAAACTAAAGATGCTACCAGTGGACCAAGTAAGAGAACTGTCAGATCCTGGTCAATTTGGTATAGATGTCAACAATGTTTATCCTAGCCGACCAGATGGCTTGTCCAGCTATTGGCCCAGCACTTTGAATCCTCCAACTCAATGTCGAGGGTCTTTCAGCAGCAAAACATTCCATAATCAATTCTATTGCAATTCATCACAAGGCTGACAATCTGTCTTGAGGAGACCCACATCATAAAGGATGATGCTGGTCACTTTACTATCAATGGTTTTGATCTGATATGCTACACCCTTCATAAAAATATGGAAGAGCCACCTATGTCTGTAGCGACATTTCTGAGGCAATCTACACCATCTATCCACTAATCATTGTGTTATCATGAAGGCTGGAAGCTGTGGCATTGTGAAAGTCTATAAACCACCAAGCAAAACTTGGGGAAACTGTCCTCTTCCAACTCTTCCCCCATTCAGTGATATATGTTGGTGACTTTAATAGCCACCACAAAAACTGTGGTTACTCACACTCAAAACAATATGGAGACTTGTTACAAAATTTGGCATTCAGCAATGACTTTGCCCTGATCCATGACTGGATAGGAGTGTGGTACCTTCCACTCAGCAAGACGGGACCAAGATTAGTCCCCTAATGGTTACATCAGTCAACAGCCACCCACAGCCAGCATCTTGTATTTTTGTCAATGGCTTTCCACACAGCCAACACTGTCCATTCATCCACATTGGCCTGCAACTCCCAGTCACTAAAAATACAAGAAAACCACATGAATTTCAGGAAAGCCAACTGGGTCACTATTCATGGCAAATGTTGAACAATCCATTATTACCATCCCATGGTAAAATATCCCAGTTGACAAAGCTGATAAACGTTTCTGTGGTACCCTCTATAAAGTGGCACAATTCCCTGTTCCCAGGAGATTTTTTTCGCCTGTACACTCCTTGCTTGGACAGAGATTGTGCTGCTCTACTGCAACAGTATGAAAAATCTGGTGATCCAGATACTACACATCACCCGCTTGAATCACTTGATGCTGCTCATCTGAACCAATGGGAGGACTCAACTTTATGACTTGATTTCAGCCACTCCAGTTGGAGGAGCTAGGGCCTCATTTACCACCTAGGAGTGGCTCAATGTCCCCCAGCCCAAACTTGACAATCTCTGTCAGCCAAAACCATCACCAGCCACCTTCTGAAAGTGGCAAGAGCCCCCCATTACAGGGATTTTAAGCAAAGAATATCTGAATGGTGTAATTTCCATTTAAATGTTCAGAACCAAGATCCTCCACAAACCTTTTCAACAACAGAAGTCAACTATGTGCTTTGCAAATTAAAATGTGGCACTGCAACTGGCTATGACAAAGTGCACCCAGAGTTTCTGAAACATGTCAGTCCTCAAGCTTGTAATTGGCTTCTACTTTTCTTCAACCACATTATGCACAAAGGATGAATTCCATCAACACGGCACTGAGCAAAAAATCATTGGCCTGCCAAAGCCTGGCAAAGAACCACAATCAGCAGCACGTTACCAACCAATCTTTCTCCTGAGTGTGTGCTACAAAACACTTGAGAGACTAGTTCTGCAATGTATTTCTCCAGTAATTTATGTTGCTTTAAGCCCATACCAAATGGGATTGCACTGTGGCTGGAGCACCTTTAAGTTCTAGCCTTAACCACTTTCAATGAAAAGGGCCATCAGAAAAACTTAAGACTGGTGCTATCTTCCTCAATTCAACAGCAGCATATGATACTGTCTGGCATACCAGTCTTCTGGCAAAAATATCAGGAATTCTGCCACATTGAGCCATTTGTCTAGTCAAACTGCTAGTATGTGGTCAATGCTTTAGAGTCCACCTGGCCAACCAAACTAGCTCTTGGAGACAACAAACCAATGGCCTCCCTCAGGGGCCTGGCACCTCTCCTTTTCAACTTGTGCATTATTGACTTGCCTATGACTGGCTCATGAAAATTTGTTTATGCTGATGACAGTGCCTTTACCAACCCAATTCTTGACTTTTCAAGTGTGGAACTCAGTGGATACTCCCACTGTACCCTGCACTGGTAAGACTGCATTTGGAGTACTGCATCCAGTTTTGTGCGCTGCACTTCAACAAGAACGTGGAAAAACTTGAGAGGGTCCAGAGAAGAGCCACCCATATAATAAGGGACTTGAAAGGCAAGCCATACAAGGAGAGGCTGAGGGACTTGGGCCTCTTTAGCCTACAGAAAAGAAGGCTGAGAGGGGAATTGCTAGCAGCTTACTGCTACATCAGGGGAGTATATCAAGAACTCTGTGAAAAACTGTTCACTAGGGCACCCATGGGAAAGATCAGGAGCAGTGGATACAAACTCCTGGAAGGCTACTTAAGGATCAATTCCAGGAAAAACTCCTTCACAGTCAGGGTGTCCAGATTTGGGAAGAAACTCCCTTCAGTGGTGGTGCAGTCACCTACTCTGGAAATTTTCAAAAGGACACTGCACAGTCACCACCTCGCTGGGGGTCAGTTGACCCCAGTTATCTTTTCCTGCCTAGTGCAGGGGGACTGGACCTGATGATCTACAAGGTCCCTTCCAACCCCTAACAATCTATAAGACTTGGGACTGATGTCAGAGTACTTCCTAAAATGGTGCTCCAAAGCAAATATCTCACATTTCATCTGCATGCCAGCACTAACCGTGAACTCACTATCACTTTAACTGATCAGCCTCTCAAATTTGAAAACCACCCAGTTCATCATGGAGTCACCTTTGACTGGACATTAACTTATAAATCACATCTCCAGAAAGCTGCTTTAAAAATCAAAACAAGGAAAAACCTACTTGCTAAACTTACAGGCTCCACTTGGGATGCCTATGCCTCCACACTACATACATCTGCTCTTGCATAGCTTTATTCAGTTACAGAATACTGTGTCCCTGTATGGGCTCATTCATCACATGCAACCTAGTGGACACAGCTGCATGCTACAATGCATCTTGGGTCAGGCACATTGCACCCCACTCCAATCCTATGGCTATCAGTACTCAGTAACATTACCCTCCCCCCCCACCATCTCCACCACACAAATGCTCAAGTAAACTTACTAGTCAGACTCTGGGCTAATCCTACACTGCCAGTACACTGAGACATATTCTATCCCCCAATAGCTCAGCTCCCCTCAAGACACCCAATATGATCCACTCTTTCAAAACCCTTTCAACTTTTCCTTACTTACTCAATGGCATGAAGAATGTTCAGCATAAGCACCAGTCAATTACCACATCATTTCTGACCCTACAGTCAGTCAACCAGAATTTAATAAGCCACACCACTATTGGGCATTTCTCAATTGTTTTTGAATTGGACAGGGTCACTGTGCCCCAAACCTATGCCAATGGGGTCTTTGCAATGACAACAAATGCACTTGTGGACAAGTTCAAAGCATGTCCTACATTGTTCACTTGTGTTAATTTACAATGCAACCTGGTGGCCTTCAAACTCTTCACACCAGTGATGACATTGCCTTAAGATGGCTGAAACAATATGCCTAAACCACATGCACTAAATAAATTATTTAAGTTACACCCGGGAGGAAGAATGTCAAAAGAATCTCTCCTTCCACTACAACACTGTGTACTGCATTTTTCAGACTGACTCCAAATCTTGTCCCACAGTAGTGGAAAGGAAAGCAGTTAATGAAAATTGCTAGTAAAAATCCATTGCTGTTGGGTACAAACAAACCCACACTGGTGTGCAAGTAAAAGCATTAGACATATAAATAATTGCATTCAAAGTTATATCTTCAGGAAACAATTGCAGATCCTCTGGGTTATCAAGCCTCATACATGCAAATAACTGCACCGTTTTTCAAGATACTACTAAAGGAGTCTGAATAAAGGTCTGCAGTCAAAATAATGTCACATGTAATTATTCATTAATCCTCTGGCTACATCTGTTCTGTTCTTTCCTAAAGACCATTTTATCCTTGAGAAAAGCCTTGTTCTGTGGCTTTACAGAAGCCACCAGTTTTTAATATCTATTGTTCATATTATTTTATTCTGATGCATGTTGGGTCTGGATTTTGGGCCCAGATGCCTTGTTCTGGGGAGGGACCTAACCCTCAGATTGACCTTTCCATTCAATAGGCAAATTTATTGGTACGCAGTGATAACAGAAAAGTAAGAAATACAAGCAATCAAGGAATTGTATATATCTACCAATCCTAGGGCTGTCATCAGAGTTGAAGTACTTCTGGCTTAGATGCAGAATTCACCCTGAAGGCTCACTCTCAGATGTCAGATGTCAGCACCCTGGAGGTGGAATGCCGAGGCCCACCTCCCCACCAGTAGGGTGGGTGAGACAGGCTGGTAATGTGCCCTTTGCCCATGGTGGCCTTGGGGATGCCTCCTGCGGGATGGGGACCCCTCTCAGGAAGGAGTACAAAGAATTATTATGAATGGTGAAACTGGTTGGCAGCTTTTTTGCCACTGAATGTATAATAGCGATTCATATACTCTATATAGTAATTTTCAGGGTTTTTTGGTAAGGTTCATTTATTGTTCTTGTTCATTTTTTTGTTGTACTGAAAAGATAATTTTGGGTATTTTTTTCTTTTATTCACTATTAATATGGCCCTACCAAATTCACAGCATAAGTGTGCTGTGCTGTGGCACCTTTAATCTTGCAAGTTTGGGTTCCCTTGCATGCCCCCCATCACTGACTGCTGGAGTCATGGGCCCCACCTGTGGCTTGCTCCTGATTGACAGGGAAGGGAAACCATGGTTTTAAACATGGTGCCATTCTTGCCTCCTCACTGGTCAGCAGCAAGCATCAGGGCCTTGGCCTTGGCCAATCAGTGGCGGGAGGAAAAACTGGTGCCATATTTAAAATTGCAATTTTCACCTCTCCGCCGATCAGGATCTAACTGCAAGTGGGGCCCCTCCACCAATCAGCAGCATGGGAGTGCACAGGGACCCTGCGGGATTAAAGAAGCAACAGTGCAGCCCACTTCTGTCATGAATTTGATAGGGCCCTAATTATTAGCGGAAAATTTTATGCCAAATATACTACACTAGGTGCTGCTGTGGACAGGGTGGGAGGTGGGGGGGAGGGTAGCTGTATATGGTGGACCAAGAAGGGGCATACACTTGGCATTGCATCCTCCTCACACAAGAAACCCCTGGAGTGCTCTCTGTGATAGCAGATACAATGTGTTCTTCTTTGGAAGGAAGTTTTTATTTTGGCAATCTCTTATTATGCTCAGACTCAGTAAATATAGCATCTTTTGATTGAAAATTGAAGTAATCCCAATATGGAATAAGGACGAAGGGTATGGTCTGACAGGAAGAAACCCAACAGATTGCAATATGTCTGCAAGTCACAGGGCATTCAATATTAGGGCTGTGTAAAGCTTCAGTCCCTGATTCAATTCGGTAGAGATTTGGCCTGATTCAGTGGCCAAATCTCTAAACCCAAATCCAATCAAGAGACCCTTGAATCTCTCTGACTTGAATTGGAACCCTCCAAATGGCTTCAGAGAGATTTGGAAAGATTTGGTGATCCAGACAGACACAACTTCAAATGTTTTTTCTACGTTTCTCAAGATACCAGCTGGCTAATGAATGCTGCGATGGATGGAGCATTCCACAGAAGCATGAGGGCTCCCCAGCATGCTTGACAGCAGACCACATCCAGGTCTTCTGGGAAGCATGTGTGGGGGTGGGCCCTACATCTCCCCCAGTTTGGCAACTGGTCCCATCTGGGGTCTCCCTGTGGTTGATCGCCAAGCTGCGGGGAGTGCAGGGTCCCCCCCCCCCATCATGCTCCCTGGTGGACCCAGAAGAGGACTGAAAGTACTTCTGGTCCACTTCTGGGTTCACCACCGAGCACACAGG
>NW_017729002.1:12358262-12373582 GCF_001723915.1 Gavialis gangeticus
CTATGCTCCTGTGGGATGCTCCATGCATCCCAGCATCACAGTGTTCATGAGCCATGCCTGGTACCTTGAGGTATGTAGAAAAAATATTTAAAGCTGTGTCTATGGCTGAATCACTGATTCTCCAAATCAGCATTGAATCTTCAGATTTGGATTTGGTCAAATTGAATCGGGGACAGTGATCCAAATCAATTAATCAAATCACTGCCCCTGATTCAGGCCAAATCTGAATCCAATATGGCCCATGTCACACACCCCTGGAGCTATTTACCACAGGGGCATTTCTCTAAGGAATAATGTTCCTTTCCATGGCTCCCCCTGGACTTAGAGGAAACTCTCATGGCTTCATCTGAATCCATAATCAGGATATGTTTTTAGAAGAAGCTCATAAAGTAGCTTCTTCAGATCTACAATTGCATTCAAAGCTATATGTTCAGGAAACGATTGCAGATCCTCTGGGTTATCAAGCCTCATACTAGACTCTGTCACCACTGGTTCAGTCAAGTCCTGGATCTGAAGTAGGACCTATAATCCTCTGTAGGAGGAAGTTCCACCTTACAGTTACAGAAGGTAAGAAGGAAGTGATGTACTGTTGTGTTCACTTTGCCATTTAAGTATCCAATGTCAGTCCCAAGAACACTCATGGGATTGTCGTCATTGACCTAACCAACAATACAAGCCTAAAGATTCCAGTTATAAGCATGTGCACACACCAGGTATGTAACATATATCACTTTAAAAAGTCTTCCAGAAAAAGGTAGAGGGTTCAGGGGGAAAGGATGTTCTGTTTTTTGGGTTTTGGTTTTTTTTTTTTTTTTGGTATTCACACTTAGACAATGAAAGAAGCTTGAAGCAGAGCTGAAAAATACTCTCTTAGCAAAGAATGGTAAAAAGGAGCCATGAATTAAGTTTTGGAAAGAGCAAATTTGCTGACAAGCAGCTGAAAAACCAAGATGCATGGATATTTTATCTGTGTGGCTATATACAGTACTTTGATATAAATATATCTAAGCTATTTTTCTTAAAGAAAATACAAATTTGTTTTTCACTCTAGAGCTCAGAATAATTAAACTGGTCCATTCATTTTAACTTAGAACTACAAAGGGAAAGAAATAATAAAATGCAGCAAGGAGCAAATGAAATGAGTCATTTGTTTTCATCACATTTTCTGATTTGATAAACTTTTAAATCTTCTTTCTCTTACAAAAATCTTGATTGGTGTGAAATTGTCCCTGATCAGTTTGTCATCTCTTTTCAGATGGGGTATTCTGCATTACCTGGCTTCTATTGTGCTGAAGAGCCTTGGAGCAAAACGAACTAGCTACTATCCCCATAGGACTCATGAAAATAAGACTTGAAGAACTAGCCACATTAAGAGGTAATTTGTAAGTAGATCAACCATCTAGATTTTATTTTTCAAATAAAATAATTTTATACAGAATAAATGACAAAGGAACAACAATAGCTGGCAATTTCATGACAATGACATGTTTAATAAAGACCAAGATGGATGACAGAAAAACATCAAGCACATAGCTTGATACAATGTGCACATAGCTTTGAATAAGCATCCTTAAAAATAAAATTATAAAGAAATCCAGGTTGGAAATGTGTCTACCAGCAATACTGCAGAAGATGTAGCTGCAGCCATTCCAAGTAAAACTGTTGTGTATGTTCCTTTTAAATAATATGATGTGTAAATATTGCAAAAAACCTATACTGAAAATAAGCTGGCCACCCAGTCCAAACAGTAAATATTTCCACGGAGGAACATCTCCTGGTTTCTTTTGTAGCAGGAATGAAATCCTTATATGACATGTCAGCATAAAAACATACCTCTTAAATATTTAGGCTTTACCCAAGGGATTTACATTACAGGATTATGAATGAATCTTCCCCAAAGTAAACATGTCCAATTTAATCCCCTCCCAAACAGAGATATTGTCATACATTGTGAATTGTCTTTATTAAGTCTCTTCCACAATACAGTATTTTCTCATTTTTTACTTCTTACTGACAGTATAAAAATACATAAATTGTATAAGCATGGAGATATTTTAGACAAGCTTTTGGGCACAAAGTACCATTCCTCAGGTCCGAAAAAGAAGCCGATACTTCCTGAGACCCAGGAAAGGGTATTTTGTGCCCAAATGCTTGTCTACAATCTCTTTCAACCATGTATTAGCTCCAATAAAAGATAATTAGCTCTCCCAAATACTTGCCTCTCTCATATTTCCTGGACTCTTACTCCAGCATGAACAAAAACAGTACACTATTATTTACACTATTATTCGGTTGAGGTCACATATGCAGTCAAATAAACACTCGCATTAAATTTGTATCAAACTAGCAATTAAGCAATGGCAAATAAGAAGTTCATGTGGTCTGATGTTTTTTAATATGTGGACATGAAATATAGTATAACACTGATATACAGAGAGCCTAAAAGGATGGGGAGGGGAGGGGGAAATGTTATAACAGCTTCATTGTTTTTTGTATCTGTGTCAGCCAGGTGCCTAGGAGACTTTAAGTAAATTAGGAATCAGTGATGGAATGCACTACACAGTCCTTGAGATATTACAGCTCAAAGCATCCTAGTGCCAATTGCTGTAGTGATGAGGGCCTGCCGCTTGCCACCAGGCAGAAAGGTTTCATTAACCAACCCCTGAGATTTATTCTTTATGATGTTTTTGACATTTACACAAAATTTTTCATTTTTCATTACCCCAAGGAAAAACAAGGGGAGCAAAGAATAAAGGATCTTTCATTTGCCAGACCATCATTTAAAAAGACTGAGCTGGCTTTATGAAAGTTTTTAAATGTAGGCATTTTTGATTTAGTATAGTATTATAATCACTCAGGTACTACAGGAACTTTGAGGCTCTATAGTTTATTTAAAGAACCACCACAGAACAGTGTCCTCCATTTTTAACATGCATTTTATAAATAAATAAATATATTTCTGACTCAAGTCTAATCTTACAGAATGTAAATTCAAATATCCAGTAATTGACCTTTAGAGAGGGAAGGGCCAAGTCCTCAGCTGATATAAAACTAGGTAGCCTTGATGACTACCACTGACAGCAACTGAAGATGTGGCAGAGGCAATACCAACAGAATGTCACACACACACACACACACACACACACACACCCATTTTACACCTATTTAAATAAACTAAACCAGCAAGATCATTTAAAACTAAACAAAACCTTTTTAAAAACTTTTGAAACTAGTTTTTGTATGAACAAAACCTCAAGCATTTTTCTTCAGTTTCACTTATCAGTACAGTTCTTAATAGGGAAAAATACAAAAGAACTTTTTTTTCTCATCCTTTTTTCAAAATGTAGGTATTTCTGGTATCTAGATGCATGATGCATTTTAAACATGAAAACAATAAACTGGATGAATATTTTAAAAACTCTCTAAGTGAAAATCCTTGTAGTAGACTATAACAAGTGCTGTAGCCCATTAGGCCCTCTCTACAAGTTACAGGTAGTGCACAATAAGCTGGTTAACTGCACAATTAACTGAAGCCAGCTACACATGCAAAGTAGCTATCACGCCATAAAAGGTACAACCAGCTATAAAGTTAGACCTCAAAAATATATACTAACTTTACACCTGGCTGGCATCCAGCTTTAAAATGGTCTCCCCTGAGAATAGGACATCTGTCAGCTGACCAGGCTCCCAACCACAGGGGTGCACTATGCTCAGCTGGGACTGGGAGTCCCACAACTGAGGGGACTCTCAGGCCCAGCAGCTGACAACTTTGGGTCCCAGCAGCGCCCCATGGCTGCCAAGACAGAGTCCCACAGCCACGGACACTGGGTCTCAAGCACTGTACCTCCTGGTGCTAGGACACAGCTGGGTAACAGCAACTATGGAGCATGGCTGCAATCTCCCAGCTCTGGGGGATGCCCAGGGCTGGGGGATCACAACCGCTATGAACTTCCAGTCCTGGGGGTGCATAAAGCCCCCAGGGCTGGGAGATGGCAGCAGCTGAGGTCTCCCATTCCCAGGGCCTTCACACACCCTGGGGGCTGGGAAATCACAGTTGCTGGAGGGGGCTCCCAGCCACAGGAGTTTGCTTCTTGACAGTGTAGGGGGAGCCCAGGATTGGGTGCCTCCTGGACAAGCAATAAGGAGTAATGGGATCTAATACACAATTACACAAGCAGGTGTGATCGGATGCAGCACACATTAGATCTCATTGCATCTTACCTGCACGTACAGAAGGGCCCTTGGTGTTATTCTAAAAGTAAGTGGAACTATGGGGCTTCCATGTATTTGGCTCTCTGGACAAAGGTGAAAATCACCATGAAAGAAAAATCTCTTAACTCAACATACATGCATTTTCCCTCCTCACTTGGCCCCTGCAATCACTCCATTGCCTCAGGAGAAACTACCGAAACAAATAATCTTTCAAAGTACCTTAACGCTCAACAGATCCAAAATATCTCTGGTTTATTTTAACCACAAGAGTGAAGGGAAGAACATTTCAGAGTCAAAAATCCCTCACTCAGCATGGAAACCTGACCAGCAGCCATCTCTCAGTTAACAGGGTTGTAAATTCCAAGGATTTTAGTTGAATTCAAGTCATTTCACATAGGCAGATACACTCTTGAATATAGCAACAGTAAAATTCCCATTTCACTTTTGATCTGAAAAGCTCAATTCGATATTTCATACAGAAACAAAATACAGGTCTGTGTGGACTTTGAAAACTGTTCATGATGTTCCATGATGTACCACCTACTCCCAGTACTTCTTCTCATTTTGACATCAGGATCCTATACCAAATGAAGTTTCTGAGCAGTCTTCAGATAAAGCTTCATATAATTACACTCAAGTTATCCAGTACCAAGGTGACAAAAAACTCTCAAAGCCAGAAATACGTATTTGTATGCACAAATGAAACACACAGTTTCAAATATGATCTGCTTGGAAAGAATCAGCGTGGTTTTTGTAAAGGGAAATCCTGCCTCATCCATCTTCTGGAGTTCTTTGAAAATATTGACAAGCACATGGACTAGGGGAATCCAGCTGACATGATATATTTGGACTGTCAAAAAAAACTTTAGACAAGGACCCACACCAAAGGCTTTTGGAAAAAAAAAAACAAGTTGCCAGGAGATTGGAGGGAAGGTTATTTCATGGTTCAAATGCTGGTTTAAAAGCTGGGTAGGTCTAAACGGTCACTGTTCAGGATTCAGGGAGATCCAAAGTGGCTCCTGCCTACCACATTGAACTGAACCCATAACACAACAGGAGTGATGGTCACAAGTTCATAAGAAGGGATCCAAGTGTGAACACCAAGCAGAGAACACTAGATAGTACTTACTGTCCCTCAAATGAGTGTCAGGAGCCAGTGGACACCACCCAGTGAAACTCTGCCTGAGATGTGAATGGAGGAGTGACAGGAATATGGCCCCACAGTTGCCAGAGTTCCCCCCAGCCAGAGCCACCTTCCTGGTCTGGTAGATGGTGGACTTGACCAGTCAGGAGGAGGATGACCAGGATCCTCTGAGACTTGGTGCGGTCACAGATGAAGAGAACATAAAAGAAAAGGTGTGGAGAGAAGTGCAGCCAGAACCTCAAGAGAAAGTCCCTGAGCAGATGGTAAAGGGGCTGCAGCCTGGTGCATACAAGAATGCTTGCATGGGTGGCACATGTGGTCTGCAATGCCACATATGTGTCTATGGTGCTGTATACTGCCTGTGCATGCTTATCTGGATGTGCCCTATTTGTTAAACTATTTGCTGAAAAGAACTTGCAATGCGAAGACTGAACATAGTTAAGGTACTCAGGAAGCTTTGAATACTAATCTGAGCTTTACAACTGCTCCATGTCCTTAACTTTTCCATTAAAATTGAGATGATAATTTAGGGCTCAATTCAAAGCCATAAACTGATATCAGTAAAAAGACTCCAATTGATTTTAATTCACTTTGAAACAACTGCCTACCTACTGGACTGCAGTGTTCACTTACTGTATTTACCCAAATCCGAGACAACTTTGAATGCAAAACAATTCCTGCCCCAACCCCGCCCTTGAGACATGGAAAATTATAAATTTGATCAAATCGTCCATGTCTAGACTATATTTATTGGGAGGTCCTCCTAAATTCATCATTCCTCAATACCTGACAATTTCCACAGGGAAAGCAGTAGCAGGGGGCCAAGCAGCCTTCTCACCTCTCATCCTTCTGTTTCCATTTCCCCCCCTCTATGTCTGCTCCCTATCCCACCCTCCTCATGCCTGCCCCCACCTGCCACTTGTCTGCCTCTGATGTCTGCCCTCTCTTCCCCACCACTTACCCCTGCAGCAGCTCTGGCTCTGTGGAGGGCATGAAGAACATAGGCCAGGCTAGGCCAGGCAGCAGCTGAAGCTCCAGCTCCAGCTCCAGGCTTCTGGTTCCATTGGGTCGAGACCAGAACTGCAGCAGTTTTCCCCACCAATCCTCATTCTCCCCTTCTTGGGTGTCCCTTTCCCCATGCTGCCCCTGCACTATATGCCCCTTCCCCACACTCCCCTTGCCCCATGTATCCCATCCCCCACACTCTTCTGTGTTCCCATTCCCCTGAACCCTTTGTCTGCACTCCCCTCACTCTGTGCTCCTTCAGCCCTTCTGGGCACTCCTCTCATCCTGTGCTGCCCTTCCCCTGTGCTCCCCTCATTCTGCATTCTTCTAACCCCACACTCCCCCATACCACCCTTTCCCCCATGCTCTTCCTGCACTGTGCACCCTTTCCTCAAGCATCCCCCCAGTCCTGATCGTCTTTCCCCGCTATGCTCCACCCTGCACCACACACCCCTTGTTTTGGCTCTCTCTCCTGCCCTTTCCCGCCATACTGTCCCCTGCCCCTCACATCTTTCATCCATGCTCCGCTCAGCACTGCACTCCCATTTACCCATGTGCCCCCCTCCTCCGCTCTATACACTCCCTGCTTGCCCTGTCCCAGGCCACAACATCTGCTTACCCGGCCTGTATTGAAATGCAAGATGAGGATTTCCCCTCCAAACCCCATTCTGAATGGCGGGGGGTGGGGGGGGCCACAAAAGAAAAAAAAAGCTTCATCTTATACACAAGTAAGTATTTTTTGTTTTAATATTTTAAGGAAAATTATGCAGGTGAACTCATGAAACCCCCTGGCTGTGGGCTAACAATAATATTAAACTTTTTAAATCTGATTTTCTGTGTAAATGCCTAGCATCACAGAGCTTGTTTCTCTTTCTAAGCAAAGATTAAGTCACCATTATAAAGTTGGCTTACTGCCATCTGAAATACCGAAAAAAGTATCCTTCATGAAAGACCAAACCCACAATCTTCAATAAAATACAGAATGTAAAAGGGTCTGGCTTTTCCTCATAAGATCAATCATTAATATTAAAAACAAAATTCTATTTCATAGCATCCTAAAATGAAAAATGTATTCTTTTATCAATGGTCCATTCCATGTATAAAAATAAAACAAGGTTATGTTGTTATTGTCAGATACATGGTTTCTAGTAATTAGACAGACAAACCACAGACAATTATTAGGAACTTTAGAGATTATCACAAAGGAAATGTGGTGTTGAAGGACCTCTTTATCAAGGCAACCATAACCTACATCTAAACAATTTTGTACTCATCTATGAAAGCCCTTCACACAAAATGTGTTTCATTACTTTTAAGAAACACTGATACCTTGAAAATGAAGCAGCTAAATATCCAAGCCAAGAATACACTGCAACAGCAAGTGTACTGAGGAAGGCCTAACATGAGATCATTGGGCATTTTTACATGTGTTGTGGGACACGACACCAGGCACTTTAACAGTTGCACTAATTAAAAGCATCTGTCCATCACATATATTAGTGTCAGTGCACATCCCCGTGCTGAAAAAATGGTGGCAAGGGGCTTTGAACTAAAGCTCACCAAATGTGTTTTATTTCAAAGGGCCCCACCACCATTTTTTCAGCACAGACACGCACAGCAATGCTGATGCACGTGACACAGAAGCTGCTGAAGTGCATTAGACTCAATTAATCAAGCCTGCTCCAATGTAATGGACTTCCAGCGCATTGAGGCAGGCTCCGCACGCATGTGTAGCAGCCCATTATCTCTGAAATTGTTATGAACAGTGACAATAAGCAAAGGGCAAGAATAACCATGTCAGTTACTTCAACCAATGCCTTTGTTACTGTACTACTTATTTTACTTTCATTTTCTCCATAAGGCTAACTGGTCACCACTGAAGCAAGTGGCACATTTGTTTTATCATTCACCAAATGTTATTAATTTCTTCTTCTGAATGACGGAAACTCTAAGGGACATATAGCACTGAATTCCTGAAACTGAAATCAAAGAATCCTCTATGGTAACTCCAGAATCATGGAGGTTGGTTAATTTTCTTCTACTTAGACCCAGTTAGATTCTTGATCTAGCTGTGCTCGGCTTGCTTCAAATTGGGAGATATTGACAAGGAGCTCTCAGAGGTTACCTTAGCTTTGGAGTTTGCTCCATTCTAATTTTTTTTTAAATAAGGTTAATTAACCTTCAGGATGTTCTAAAAGGTCCAATTTGTTCTCACCATATGTGATAGAATTGGGAACCTCTGACAGAAACAGTGCACCATCAATCCCAAATGTTGAAATATCATGTCAGGCCCTCAGTCATGAAATGAAAAATATGGGTTCTTGGTTTTGAATATTTGAATCATATGTTCAAACTTATATTGCCTATAATGAGGACTAGAAACTTCCTTTTTTTTTTAAATGAAAGTTGAGATTCTTTTGTAACCACTTGTCAAAAATCAAGCATTAGAAGGTTTGTATTGAAGTCACGAGAGGTAGCAACCCAGGAAAAAGAAAAGTAAAAGGAACATTTTACTCCATTGGCTGTTTAAATATTTCAAATAGTTTCTAGGACAAAAAAGTGCCTTTCATTGATCATATTGATTGGTCTACATAAAAGTAAATAATATAAAATGAAAATGCAAGGACCACTAACCAATGCTGGACTCTTCAGATAATGGTTGATCAGTGGCCTTTTCATATTCACTTGAAATAATTTTCCATTGCTGTTTAAATGACAATGATGGCTTCTTTTCATCTATTTACATTTTAATTATGTGGCTTTTATCTTTAAAATTACATATGCATTAATACAAACTTAATATAAAAAAAACCTGACAAGTTAAAATATTGCTAGATTACAAAATTCATGAGATGTACAAACCGTTTGTTCTAGGTAAAAGCAAGTTTCTATGGTGGAAAGCTTAAATCTACGCCCTGACATTTGAAAAATGGTCACAGGATTCAATACTAAGCCTACATGTGGCTGAGGGGAAAGTAAACATACTGATGTTCTCTGCTTGCTATTATGGGATCCTGATGAAGACAGTTGATATAATCTGGGTAATTAATCTGTGTCAACCCAAAGTGATTCTTATTCTCTAAAAGAAATTGGTCAAGATAAGGAGAACTGCAAATTGATTTTGTGCCCCTCCCACTTCTCAGATGAATCTGTGTTTGAAAGCAGTATTATTGGTTTGTTATTTACAACAGGCTGAACTCTAGTTATCCCATAAAGACATTTAGTGAACTTATAAGGATGAAAGGCTAGCCTACAAATTAGCATCACAAACAGAAAACATAGCAGATGTCTCAAGCTAGCGAGCAATTACAGAGGCTTTTGTTTGAATACAGAAGTAACTAAATCAGAGGATTTTACACATCAGATATCAACTACAGACTAATGTTATAAACACTGTTTAAATTGCCTTCTGGAAATGCAAGCAAACATGGATTGTTTCTCACATATCTCCATCTGTCTGAAAACTAACATAGTTCAAGATAACCTCCTTCATGACGATGGGAGATTGGTCATTTTGAAACAAATTTAAGTCACTCTGACTTAATAAACAGTGCTTATCACTAACTGATCTGAAAGTCTCTTGGAGCTGGAGCCAAAGATTCCTGGATTAAACATTACAGCAAAGGAAGTGATACAGGAACAAGAACAAGTCAAATAACATCTAATACCAGAAAGAAAAACATAGGCAAGTTTTATTGCATCACAGAGGCCTATCAACTTTTCACTCAGTAGGATTATCTTACTCTTCTGGTACATGGAAATTACATTCACTTGTGTAGCAGGGCACTAACATGTGCCTGCTTCTTTAAGGCTGGAGCACCCTCGCCAGGTTGCTCTGCAGGCTAAGCAGAGCTCCACAGCTGCAAGGTGCTGGTGTAACAGCCAAAGGGAATAATTAGGCAGCACCTGCAGACATCCTGTGACTGGAAGAAGGCAGGGTTTGAGGGCATATACGCCCAATGCTGCAGCTAGCAGGCATACTCACCCTCTGGCAACTGCCAGGGAAGGAGCTTCTGCCTGCTTTAATACCCAAGGGCAGCAAGACTCCAGAAACCTCCCAGATACCTAGGGGTAGGGGCATGCTGCCCCAGAATGGAAGTGTATCCCCTTAAAGGGGCATAGAGCTGTTGCCATTGATAACGTTTAAGTAATAGCCTAACGGCTTATGCTTGTGTTTCTGTATACACTGAGGACCAGGATGAGGCTATAAGGACAGGTTTGGAGGTCTCATTAGTGCCTGGAGAAAGAGGCACATGATTTGGGTAGAGCCCAGTGACAGGTACACAGAAAGTCCTAGCGCCAGAGGGGCACAGAAGTAACAGATAACACCTGCAAGGCTTAGGATCCGATAAAGGGACAGTTGGAGTTGTATTAGTACCCTAAGTATTAGGGTATTAAGAAGGCAGCCTCCCACCTAGAACCATCTATTTATTTTCATTATAAAAACGTGAGTGGACTGCCTAGGACAGGTGGGCAGGCACATGTAGAGATCAGCCTCAGGATGGTCCTCTGTTACAACTTGGTATATACAGTATAATACACAGTATTATTAGCTATAACACCAAGACACTTCTGTGCAAGTGTCAACTAGTTCTAATTATGCCTAATAGTTACAAAACATAAACAAATATTTCACATAGCAATTGGTTAGCTGTGCCTCTACCCTTCAACATCCACAGTTGTATAGTTCCAAATAAAGCAACAGTGAGGACTCTTGCTTCCTAAGGATGTCTAAGCCTAGGAACAGACATGTCATTTATGCCGAGATAAGCTGTGCCTGTTTTTGTCCCTGAACAGAAATCCCCCAAGATTGGCATGTGCACTCGTGACCTTTCCAATCAGAGTTTAGTGAGTGTCTGAATGCAATGCTATATTTCTGCCACTGATTCTATGATGCAATTCCAGAATAGCCACTCAGATGCACTTCATAATGTCCCAGGACAAGATGTTAACAGTAGTAATAGTTTATTTACAGCTTTCACTAAAACAGTATAATTAAATGAACAATAAAAATTGTATATAATGTAATAATAAAACTTATAAAACATATAATTTTGCTAAAAGCATACAATACGATTACACATACTACCAGTTTAAACAAGATTAACACAGCACACAGTATATGATAATATAAAAAAATGAAATGAAGCAGTGAACAATAAAGGAAAATGGGAATTGTATTTGGTTTTGGCCCTTATTATTTGCACAAGTAACATATAAACCTAGGGTGTATAGACAAGTTAGGTGGCAAGTTGTTAGAAAGAAGCTAAACAGTTTCTTCTTCATTAGCCCAATATTTAAAATTTTCTACTAATTTTCCCATTTGTTTCTTCAAAGAACAAACAAATTTGGTAATCTATTGTGGAATAAGCACCCTGCAGAGGTGATGCAATCACTTACCACGGAAATCTTCAAGAGGAGACCAGAGAGTCACCTTGCTGGTATCACCTGACCCCCAGCTATCTTTCCTTTTTGGTGCAGGGAGCTGGACCTGATGATCTTCCAAAGTTCCTTCTGCCCTTACAATCTATAAATCTGTTAAGTCACAGGCAGGTCATTATCTCACCTCTGAATTTCAAATAGATTATCAAATTCACTATCTCATGCTTTCCACAAGAATATGGGGTCCAACATTGCATGGGGCCCATGGACACTGCAAATCTAAATGAATCACAGTCTAGTAATGGCCTCTCCTCCTTTTTAGTTTGGTACCCCAGCTTGGTAGTTTATAGGCCCAAAGGCGTGTTTTATTAATCTCAAAAAAGGGAAAGTTTGGGAAAGATTCATTGCCTGCATATCCAATTGCATACTAGCATCTTAAATTCCTAAACTTATATCTTGTTTTACCATTTGATGCCCAGTCTTTCCTACCCAAGCACAGAGGGTCAGACCTAATGATCTGTAAGGTTTCTTCCAGCCCCTAACATCTATGAAACTATGAAATATAGGGTTGGTGATTCTCTGCACATTTTCTAGTCCATTTGTCTGAAAGAGACCATGTGTTATTTAACTATCCAAACAAGGACTTATTTGGGAAAGGAGAGGTTTCTCAAATGTGCTGTTTAGGGTATCAGGTAGGTGTAAAAGATCTAATTTTCATTCAATAATTTAGAATTCTTGAATAGGCTAAGGTGCTTATATTTATCAGTCTCCTTTCAGAGTGCATGAGCCTCTCTACTTTCTCTACCTGCCATCATAGCATTAGATAGAGATAAAAGCTGTCTTAAAAAATAATTAAAGATCTTTTCTATTTTTAAGTGGTCCACGGGATCACCACCCCATCATTTTGTTCCATACTATAAAATAGACTGTGACTTAGATCTTCAGTGTTGCCAGTACTATGCTTCTGCCAGTCTTCTTGTAAAAAGGTAAAACTTCACTTGGGTCTTGTTTTGATTTAGTGTTTACATTTTCAATGTGCTCGTTACAGCTCAGTTTTTCATTAAAACAGATTCTAATGTATTTAAAAGAAGCAGCCACCTCTAACTTCTTTTCCTGTAAAAACCAAACTCACTTTCTCCTTTCATTCTCAGAAAATACTTGGAATTTTAACAACATTGCTTTCCAAGTTACTGGAGGCACAATACTGCCGAACAGCTTCTAATAACCTTTGGAGGTCTATTTGGGATTGTGACATTAATAATGCCTTATTTGCATAAAGCAAGACAGGGATTGGGTCATTCGATATCAGGAGTGTGTGGCATTGATTCCCTGTTAGCACATGTTTTAAATCATTCAGAAATTGATTAAGTAGTGGAGCAAACAAACATTCTTGTTATACCCCTGTCTTACTTGGGAAACTATTGGACAACACACAAACAATCCCATAACACACCCTTTATGCTGTATGTGAATAGTAAGTAATGTTTTCGTGCAAGAGCCACTGATGCCAGCTTTTTTCCCAGTTTTTTCCATGTTTTAATCTGTCTGTGGAGTCATGATCTCTGCTTACATCTATGACGGCTACACGTAAATGATTCTGTCTTCTTACATATTTACATGGTAAGTAGTGTGACACATGCAAGAATAGCCTTGTCTAAAAACAGCCTGCTTTTCTCCCAAAATGTTATCATCAGAAATCCACATTTGAAGATGAAAAAGTAAGCATTTTGTAAATATTATGGCTAGAATACAAATAAGACTAAAAAGGTCAATATGATGTAGGAACTTTCTTATCACCCTTTTAAGGACTGGGACTAATATATTTCCATTCCAGTACTTTGAATGAAACCTACAATAATTACCCTTTTTGAAAAAAATTAGACACCACCAGTGAGTGAATCTCTTGAAGAGTTCTAGGAGATAAAAAACAAGGCCAGGGGCCTTTTCGTTACTTAGGATATATATCACATTACTTGAAATTCAGAGGTGAGATAATGACCTGCCTGTGACTTAACAGATTTATAGATTGTAAGGTCAGAAGGAACCTTGGAAGATCATCAGGTCCAGCTCCCTACACCAAAAAGGAAAGATAGCTGGGGGTTAGGTGACACCAGCAAGGTGACTCTCTGGTCTCCTCTTGAAAATTTCCATGGTAAGTGATTGCATCACCTCTGGAGGGTGCTTATTCCACAGTCTAGACACCCTGACTGTGAATGAGGTTTTTTTTTTCTAATGTTGAGTCTGAATTCGTCTTCCAGGAGTTTGTGGCCATCACTCCTAGTTTCCTGCTTGGGTGCCCTGGTGAACAGTTGCTTACTGAGCCCTTGATGTACTCCCTAGTGTAGCAGTAAGCTGCTACCAGGTCCCCTTTTGGCCTTTTCTTCAGGCTGAAGAGTCCTTTTCTCATATGGCTTGCCATGTAAGACTCTGATTATATGGGTAGCTCTTCTTTGGACTCTCTCAAGCTTGTCCATGTCCTTGTTAAAGTGTGGTGCCCAGAACTAGATGCAGTACTCCAGCTGTGGTCTGACCAGTGCTGAGTAGAGTGGAAGAATCAGCTCCTTGGCTTTGCTGGAGATGCATCGATTGATGCATGCCAGAGTAATACTTGCCCTACTGGCTACAGCACTGCCCTGCTGACTCATATTCATACTGTGGTCTATTATTATCCCCAGGTCCCCTTCATTAATGGTGCTAGTCAGTTTGGTGCCACCAAGCCTGTGGGTGTATTGGGGGTTGCTCATCGTGAGGTGGAGCAATTTACATTTCTCAATGTTGAACTTCATCAGGTTCTGATCTGCCAAACTTGCTAACCTGTCTAGGTCTGCCTTTATCTGTGGTGTCCCAGGGGAATAAAAATGGAGGCGCTAGAATGACCTCCTGCGACAGAACCCAAGGAAGGGGTGACATGCCCAAGGAAAGAGGGAAGGAGCCCTGAAAGGAAGAAACACTTACCTCCTGCAGGGAAGAGTGAGCCGTGCCAAGAAGAGCCACTGGTGTGGTTCATCAGCCACTTTTATTGCCGGCTGGTGGTGGTGCCAGCAGATAACGTCATGAAAAACTGCCACCCAGCAGTTCTAAGGGATCCTAAGGGATAGCCAGCACGGGCTTGTTGCGGGTAGGTCTTACTTGACTAATTCCATGTCCTTCTACAACCAGGTGACCTATCACCTGGACAAGGGACAAGAGATTGATGTCACATATCTTGACTTCAAAAAAGCCTTCGATCTGGTATCCCATGATCATCTCTTGGCGAAACTGGCCAATTGTGGCCTTAGGTCCACCACGATCGGATGACTGGAAAATTGGCTCCATGGGCAGACCCAGAGGGTAGTAATTGATGGCAATCACTCATCATGGTGTCCTGTGACCAGTGGGGTCCCCCAAGGCTCTGTCCTTGGACCCATATTGTTCAACATCTTCATTACTGATGTGGACATTGGAGTCAGGAGTGGACTGGCCAAGTTCGCTGATGACACCAAACTTTGGGGCAAAGCATACACGCCAGAAGACAGGTGGGTGATCCAGGCTGACTTGGACAGACTCAGCAAATGGGCAGATGAGAACCTGATAGTTT
>NW_017729002.1:12378582-12386573 GCF_001723915.1 Gavialis gangeticus
CCTTATGACGACAGGCTGAGAGCCATGGGGCTCTTTAGCCTGGAAAAGCGCAGCCTCAGGGGTGATCTGATGACCACCTATAAGTTTATCAGGGGTGACCACCTGGATCTGGGGGAACGTTTGTTCACCAGAGCCCCCCAAAGGGATGACGAGGTCAAACGGTCATAAATTACTATAAGACCATTTCAGGCTGGACATAAGGAAGAATTTCTTTACTGTCCAAGCCCCCAAGGTCTGGAACAGCCTGCCATCGGAGGTGGTGCAAGCCCCTACATTGAACTCCTTCAAGAGCAAATTGGATGCTTATCTTGCTGGGATCCTATGACCCCAGCTGACTTCCTGCCCTTTGGGCAGGGGGCTAGACTCAATGATCTTCCGAGGTCCCTTCCAGCCCTAATGTCTATGAAATCTGTGAAATCCAGCGGCCCGGAAGGTTGGCGCTTGGTTGGGGTGTAGGGGAGATGGAACCCCA
The DNA here is from genome assembly GCF_001723915.1 of Gavialis gangeticus. Classification (NCBI taxonomy): domain Eukaryota; kingdom Metazoa; phylum Chordata; order Crocodylia; family Gavialidae; genus Gavialis; species Gavialis gangeticus. Next base: position 12,379,055 of record NW_017729002.1, read on the forward strand.
AGAACGCCTCTGGTGAGGGATACCAGGAGTAGCAAGAAAACCCAGGAGGGACCCCACACCGGGAACATAGAGAATCACCTGTGGCAGGTGACTGTCAGGATTCCCCTCAGGGTGGAACATAATCCGACGCATAAGTTCCGGGGATACACCCCTCAGACAGGGCCGGGAGAACACTCAAAAGCTGCCCACGACCATCTATACCAAGTCCGATGGGGGCATATAGCCTATCTTCAAGCGTGACCAAACTTTCCCATAACTTGGTGTCATCTGCAGACTTGGCCACTGAGCTCTTCACCCCCACATCCAAATTGTTAATAAAGATGTTGAAAAGTACTGGACTGAGCACCGACCTCTGCAGGACACTGCTTCCCACTTCTTGCCAGGATGACACAGATCCATTCACTACAGCTCTCTAGGTCCTGTCCTGCAGCCAGTTTCTCACCCACCTGACTGTCCCAGAGTTAAGCCCACAATCCTCCAATTTTATCACAATGACATCATAGGATACTAGATCAAAGGCCTTATGGAAGTCAGGGTATACAATGTGAACCTGCTCTCTCACCTCCAGTTGGGAAGTTACCTAGTCATAGAAGCAGATGAGGCTGGTAAGGCAAGACCTGCCTGCAACAAAGCCATACTGGCTGTCTTTCAGAAATTTACCTTCTGCAAGCTTATTGCAGATAGACTTCTTGATGAAGTTTTCTAGGATTTTCCCTAGGATAGAAGTTAGGCTGACTGGTTATAGTTACCTGGGTCCTTCCTCCAGCCCTTCTTGTGAATGGACACAACATTGGCCCTCTTCCTGTTCTCAGGGACTTTTCTAGACCACCACGAGTTATGGAAGAGGTTCACTAGAGGCTCTGTAGTGATTTCAGCCAGCTCCTTTAGTACTCTGATGAAGATCATATGGTCCCACTGACTTGTATATGTCTTATATTTTTAATTGGTCATACACCAATTCTACAGCAAATAGTAGGAATATGATTATTCCTACCATGCTCATCCTGTACTATACCTGGTATTGTTTTGCCTTTGGTCCAGTGTAAGACCGAGGCAAAGTAGTCATTCAGGAGTTCAGCTTTATCCTGGGTGCCAATAACCAGATCTCCTGAGTTGTTGAGCAATGGCCTCACACTCCCATTTGTTTTCCTCCTGTTTCCTATGTACCTAAAGAAGGACTTCTTGTTGTCTGTGATTCCTGTTGCTAATCTAAGTTTGCTCACCACTTTAGCCTTTCTTATCTGTTCCCTGCAAATGTGGGCCATCATGGAATAGTCCTCTTTGTGGCCTGACCTGAGCTTCCATTGCTTATAAGCCTCTTTCTTCTTTCTTAAGAGGACCATGATTTCCCTGTTTAGCCAAGGGGCTTCCTAGCCCTTCTGTTACCTTTTCTCCACATGGGAATAGACTTCCTTTGTGCTTCAAGGATCATATCCTTGATAAAATTCTCTTCAGTGAGAAGCTATCATTTCCTTCATCACCTGCAAGCTGTTAAATTTATTTTTTTTTAAAACAAGCCAGGCATATTCAGGAATATATTCATTTGTGATTAAATTATTATTTTTTGTCCCTGTGGCTATAACCTGCCAAAAAAAGTCAATTCTTTCTGTTTTTCCTCTGTGACGACCAGTTCTTCCCATAGCTTCATTTGTTCTTATTTATTCTTTCAATTTATATATCTTCTTAATCTGTTGAAAACCAGCAAAAACATTTTGAACTTCTATTCCTCCAAAGGCTTCTGTGAAATGACCTTTAGCTTTAAGAACAGTCCTCATCCAACCATGGCTTTAGCCACTGACACCACCTATTCCCAATAAAGATGCTCACTTTTGTGACTGTATTTTCCACTTTTTACATGCTTCATATGAAGTAATTGCTTCTTGCAATTAATATACTTTGAGAATATGAGATGAGTGGCCTGAGAAAATATCTTTGAATAGAGCAACACACTTCTCTCATAACTCAATATTCTATTTAATTATCTTCTTCTAAATCTGGGGGCTAGTTGTATAGGTCTGGGGGGAAAACTACCCATAGACACTTTAACAGAAGTGTAAAGTGGTCATTTTACACATGTGGTGAAATTTCAAATAATTTATACTTACAACACATATGTGGTTCTATTAGTATACAATCTATTGTTCTTGCTTCTCTAGACCCCCCTCTACATGAGACGATAAGGCTATAGCTGGATCTAATATATGGTCCAAATAATCATGCCTCCTGTCATGCCACACGTTCATGGCAGGAGGCATGATTGTGGGATCATAAAATACATCTAGTCAGACCTTATTGCCAGTATAGGGGAGCCTGCATTAGCAACAAGCAGGCTCCCATAGCTGGGAGTCCCTTTGCTGATGTTCTTTCTGTGCAGCTGGGACCAAAAGCTGTGCCAGGTATGGAGCTCTCAGCCCCCACAGCTATGGGCCACTGCAGCAGTCTCTCAGCCATGGGAGTGCATGGAGCTCCCCATGGCTGAGAGATCACAGTTCAGTAGTCTAAAATGCTCTTCTGCAATCAATTTCAGAAGCATCACCCACCTTCATTTATTTTTTTATCATTTTTTAAGATTTCTGGGGGGATACCCCATCTTTCATTGATCACATTTTCATTATCATGGATGTCAGTACCACCAACTGTAGCATGAAAAATGATCTGTTACTTCTAATTCTGAAAATTAATTTTGTATCAAGAGCATTATATAACAATCTCATTTCAAGATTGCATCATATTGTGATCTGAATAGTGGGAAATATTGATAAGAATCCAGGGAACTCTACCATAAAATGTAATGAGGACTGCTAGTAGAGAGTTAGACTTTCTTTCCTTTTCCAGTCCCTCAGTCAGACGACTTATTGAGATTAGCATGACCAAGTTTCTCTGCAGTTGCTTTTTGGTTCTCTCTTGTCAGCCCTTTTCATCTAATAAATGCAGGAATGCACACCATCTTCCCAAACCATGTCTCTTGTAAAATCACAATCTCAAAACAATTAATAAAGATTATACACAATGGGTTAAATAGCTCATTGACAACCAAGCTATGTTCCAGACCAAAAGCCCAATCTCACCTAGGGATGTAGTAATTTGCTTCTCCTTAGGGTTTAGTCAGTTCTTTGAGTCCACAGATACACGAGCTGAAAAATCATTGATGGCAACTGAAGTCCTCATCTGTCTATTATATTCCCTACTTCGGAGAAGTAAGGTATCTTCTTTAATAACCACCCCATTAAGAGAGCAACTGGCTACTCTACCCATTACCAGGCTCCTAACACACAAAGCCTTAAAAACAACTCTTACATGGGGCTATCTAGCTAAGCCTGAATACATAAATAATATTTTCTAATAGCTGAAGATAAACTTTAAATCTGGCTAAAAATTGTGAAAATCTGTTCCATACTAAAAAACTCCCCAAAACAACACACAAAACCTCTCTCGTGTAGACAAAAACTGCATAATAAAATTTTGCTCTCAGTCTTCTTTTTCTGTATCTACTAGAGCTATAATTGATAAAGGAAGAAGTTTATGATTGGTTAGATTCTGCACACATCACTATCAATTATAATAAAAGCCTCACTGTCCAGGTCATTATTAGGCCTGTTCTGTGAAATTCCATTATTTATCAGTTTTCCATCAGCTGCATTAAATGATGTTAGTATTTCTTAACTGTGAAACTTCTCAGGGTATGAGGACAAAGGACATGGACACCTGACCGACTGCACTTTGTCCTGGGTTAATAGGAATTCTTCCAGGACAATTGTGACATCTGTTTGTAGTCTGACAGAAGCTGAACTATAAATATAAGTACAAGTGTAAATTCATAAAATATATTTCATTACTTCAGTTCAAGTTCTTTTCTAACTAAGCCCTTAGGAAGTTTCATATCTTCTGCTTGCACCCACAGATTTTTGTTAATATATTTTGTAATTAGGGAATTAGCTGTAAATAGAAACCTGACTTCAGTGAAACATTAGGTAAGCCCAATGTATTTTCAGACTCAAACCCATATTGTCTGTCACCAGTAGGGACAGGATTCTACCACTTGCAGCTATCTCCTGGATGTTAGTTCTGTCATTAATATTTGGTTCATGTTAATATTTGATCTTCAAAGGAATCGAGAGACAAAAATTATATTTTCTTGTGAGAAACAGAACTTTGCAAAATGTTTTGATGCCAATGAATCTACATTTTATAGCAAATTGTCTCAGACAACTAAATCTACACATTCTCTTACCTCTTATGTAATACTTTTCTTTCCTCAAATTTCTAAACAACATATCAGGATTGTTATCCAGAGCTGAGTTACAGAGAAATTAAGTCAGTTGTCAAAGGTCACCCAGCAAAATAGTGACAGCCAGGAAGAGCCTGTAGGTTTCCTGAGTTTACTCCACTGCTTTATCTCTATGGCTATACCGCCTACTCAGAACTAAATGCTGAACATTCAAATATATACATTTTGCATACCTATTCTCTTCCGAGAATAATTTTCACAAGTCCAAGGAACCATTCTTCTTCTGGTTTTCTATGAATAAAAGTCAAACCTTTTTCTATACTGGATGAGTTTATACCAAAAATACTTGTTGTGCATTTGGAAGTATGTGTGTGTGTGTGGGGGGGGGGAGAACTTGGGCTCTCAGATTACTTTATAAATTCTTACCCAAGGTTATAAATTTCCTAAAACCAGAAAACACAGTCGATTCATGGATTATAATTAGAATTAAAAGCAAACAAACAAAAAACAAGCACAATAGTGGGTACAATTTTTCATTTGCATGCATTGGCACATACTGTATTTCCTACTTGCCCCAAGGTTTATTTCATGTGTATTTATTATTTGGAATTTGCTTTTTCCATATCAGAAGCCGGATAAAACAAACAGCAAAATGTATACCGAGAAATGCATTCCTTAAAAGTCCAATGGGTCATAGACATGAAAATAAACAACTGAACTTACAACAACAAAAAAATCCTTGCTCTCCACATTACTCTTACTAGATCAAAAGATTACTTCATAAACGGTGTTTAAATCTATTGCTCCAAATATTCTCAGAAACTGGATCAGATCATAATGCAGTTTTTATAAGAAAGGATTTTATAAGCTTCATTTTTTCTCCCAACACCACTTTACTGTACTGCCTATGACAGAGATGTTGCTTTTGAAGGAGGTGGTGGCAGGCATAGATTGTTAAACTTCCTCACCTGCTGTTCATCTGCCAGAGGACAAATCCTAGTAAGCTGCATGATATGGCTGTGAATAAAATGCCTCACTAAATATACAGGTCTTGCAACATGCTTGGTAGGTCACTTAAGTCAGGCTTTAATGAATTTGGCAAGAGGAGAGAAGTTTCTGAGTTGAGGGCCCTCCACTTATCCCAGAGAATGCTCTTCTTCGGAGGCTTACACCTAAAAAACATACTGATATTTATAAACCCAGTGGTGCAAATGAGATCACTCATATGATCCTCTGTAGTGAGGACACTTGTATAATTGTCAGTTATCAAACAAGTACTTAATAACAGCCTTCCTAAAAAGCCTTCCTTATCAGGGAAGTTTGTCAGCATGTAAGTGTTAGCAGGATAGTAAACTCTAGGATAGGCAGACCAAGAATTAGTACCAAGTAAAGTAGGAAAATTACTACTATTTTACATAAATTTCAATATAAAAATATTACTGTTACAGTAAAAAGGTAAAACGCAAAAACTAGGAAAATAAAGTAACTTGTTTTGGTAGTTATATATTTTATACATCCATGATGAATTTGCTTGTTTTAAACAGGTAATATAAAATTCATTGAAATCATTTTGAGCAGTGGACTTGAACTAAAGAACATTTTCTAAACCTTTTAGTTTCAGTCATGGCTAACTCCCCAAAGAAGAAATAAAACAAGCTTTAGTCTCAAAAGATTATCCAAAGAAAATTAGCTTACTTACCATCAGTACCCCAAAACTAATTTTCTATCATTTCTTTCAACTATCACCCTGCCTAGGCTCATTTTCTACAGATATACAAAAGAGTCACAAAACAATATATGTTCACATAACCTGAACAACTCTTCCCCAATCTGAACAGAAGGTTTCTGCTTTAACCCACTTGTATATAGCAATCTTTCTATAAAGTTAGAAGAGTAAAAGAGTAAAAGAAAAAAATAAACAAATTCAGGGTACGTATGTTTTACCTAACATAACTTGGAAGCTATGTACACTTATTACAGAATTGAAGTGTTCATTGTAAATGCTAACGTGAAATGCAGACTTTACAGACTCAATTTCCGTCATTTTCCTCACTGTGGTTACTGCTATCATTTCGATGTTATTTACTCCATTCTTATGTGTACACATGCATGCACATACACAGAAAAAGAGCACCATGGTATACAGCTTCTCTATAATCTCTAATAAAAAATGTGAAATTCTGTATACATTTTAAATACGACTTGTTGCCTGGTAAAGTAGGAGGCATATTCTATGACTATATTGTCTCCATTTCCTGCATAAGAAATAAACTTGAAGTGAAATAAATGGCTCAAGAGAAGCCACCTGTCAATAATCACTGTGACATCATTAAAAAAAAATGCTTATGTAGTAAGTAATGTGAACATTTCTACATCTACTCATAAAACAAAATATAATCTACACTACAGAGTTCTGCAAATGGGATTGTAGTTCTCCAGGCAAAAACACAATCCAGAGCCACTCTACAGAGGCAGAATCCTTCATGGCTGCTAAGAAGAGTAAGGGCTCTGCTGCTGCTTGGCAGCTGACAGAGAACATGAGAAGATATTCCTACATCTTCAGCAGGCTGTCATGGTCCATTCAAAGGCAGTACCCTCTCACAGCACACTTCAGGCTCTGACAGCACAGCTCGAGTGGAACAATATGAACCTTCAGATGCTGGCTATTGCCACACAGACACACTCATGGCTTGGCAGTGCTGGGTACTGCTAGATCACATCAGTGTAGAAATATACCAAGTTGCATGTTTTTCTGCGTGGGGCAAATGTAGAAGTTGGCATATTACAAGGACTATAACGTAGTTATAGTTTTCTCTCCAGAAGTCTGATGCTGGGTGTTAGCGAGATGTTCAGGGTGACACCCTAGACCAACTAGACTTGTCCAAAGAAGCTAGACCTACCGTAAGAAGATGACAAGTTTTCATATGAGACAGAGATGCTCTTAGGCTGTCAGGTGTTTTAAAATCCATTCCCTTAAATGTTTCATTACTACTACATTTCAGTGTAGGAAAGTTATCCCTTCACTACATTTACCACAGGTCAGAGACTCCCAAAAGGAAGATCCCCAAGTATCAAAATGGGCATATTTGCCAGGTAAACACAGGTAATATACAGGCTACTGTATCCTCAGGTTCGTCTAAGAGTGGGAAAGTCATAGGATTTCATACTCAGGCTAAATACAGACATTAAAAAAGCCAAGGCAGAATCAATTTTAGTTACGCAGTTTTATGTGAATGAGAATAGGATGGGATCCAATACTGACAAGTGCAGGGTACTGCACTTGGGCAGTAA
>NW_017729002.1:12387170-12393687 GCF_001723915.1 Gavialis gangeticus
GGGTCTTTAAGAGGAGGCTTGATGATTACCTAGCTGGGGTTATATGAACCCAGCATCATTTCCTGCCCAGGGAAGGGGGTCAGACTTGATGATCTACTTAGGTCCCTTATGACCCTACATCTATGAATCTTTGCAAGCGGCGTAGTTTAGATCAGCAGTGAACAGAACAGAAATTCACCCTTTGGTGGGGGAGGGGTGGGGAGCACAATCCTTACACCAGGTTCTGCTATTTTTAAACCAGCCCATGTGTGCTGAACTTCTATTCTGTTATGGGTACAGCCCGGTTTCCAATCAGTTTTACTGATAAAAATGTAATTCCATACCTGGCCTATGACAGATTAAGAGACAAAACCTCAACCCCAAATATACTTGAGCAACATTAACTATGAATTATATGGGGCGGGGGCAGAGGCAGGGATTCTTTATACTGTCCCATTGCAACTTTAACTCTGATGCTATTGTGGGACTTCCAAATATAAATATACACACTGTATTCAGAATACCCATATTGCTCAAGTGAACGAAAGGCAGAAGTGACACTTTCAGACTTCTATAAAGGAACCTCTCAATTAAATTACAGAACATGTTTACTACCACTTAAATATGTTACATTAATTCATTTTCATTTGGTGTGCATACACTGTCAGTTTGTGAAAGGGAAAAATAACTTTGAGATTACCTCTGAATATTAAGATTTAACACAACTGCTTCAGTTTTTCCAATTCAACTGTTTCATTGGTGTGAAGCACAACTATTTTTAAAAGCCATCAGTCATTTAGAAAATGGCTTGCTATTAGGATTTCCACATCCATAATCAAAATCACTTGAACGACTGGTCTTTTGACCAATACCACAGTCATTTTCTACAGTTGGAATAAGTCATTTATTTCAAGCAGAAAAGGGCATAGCAGGTTTTTTTTTTTTTAATTTGCCTTTCGAAATCTTTTAAATGGGATGGTGGGGGGGGGAGAGACAAACAGACATATAGAAGGGTAGAGAAAGACAGAGGGAAAGGCAATTAATTAATATACATTATACATGTATACTAAAATATACAAACTAGCTGGACACAGGAAAATTTGTAGATACGTGAATCAATTAAGGCAATTAACCATGCTGTATTAGGAGTATTACACGAGCTCTGTGGCAACGGAGATGCCATAAATTGGATGAAAGGGTTTCTTCAGATAGTTTCCCTCTCCCCCCTCAAGTCACTTTATTAAACTATTGACTTCAAAGATGATACAAGAGTCTGGGGGATTATTAAGATGGTCATAAGGAACAAAGAAACTCAAGAACCACAACTTCAGGGGACACTGCCAAATAACATAAGCTATATATTTCACCTAATGTATCTAACCTCATTCCACCTCCTCCCACCTGTCAAAACCACTTGAATTATTAAGATGTTATGAACAACAACCAATTCCTATATTTGTTTAGACGATGCAAAAAGCACAATTTTCTATGCTTTTTGCCTCTAAAATCCACCAGGACTGCAGAATAAATGACTAATCGTTGTTAATAATGGCCTCTAAAACTTGCCACACATACAAGTACATTAAGGAATTAGAAAAACAGATTAATACTGTACTGGTTTCAGCCTGGGAAAATGATCCCCTAGGAAAAGATATTTTATTTCAAAGTTCCCTAGTCTTTTTCTAAAAGTAAATATTCTAAAGAAGTACATGTTCTATGTGGGATGTTGTGAAAGGCATTATACATGACTAATTGCAGCCACATCTACTGGTTTGCTTTCCATTACCTTGGAAAGCACTTCAAAAGCTCTGGTTACATAATATCATGGATTTTCAACGGTCATTAATATTGCAAAGCAGGTAAAGTGGGCCTAAGCTGTTAGCCTCTATTAAAAGAAAAAGCTTAGCAAAGCAAATGAAACAAGCATGCTACAGTGCCACAAAAGAAAAACTAAGGAGTTTGTTTTGAATATCCACCTCTCAAGGAAATTCAGAACAGTTCACATCTTTGAGCCCTAAGTAAGGAAGATAGAAGTGTTAACAATCAGCAATGAATGTAGTGTCATTAGGCCTGGCTATGGAAGAAACTGAAAGATAGGACCTTCTTGCCTAAGGGTAAGATTTGACCTGGCAACTATGCCCAGTCACCTGTATGTTAATCTTATACCTGCTACAAAACCCCTACGCATACTTAAAAGTTGTCAAAAGGTTGGAGTGTTTGGGTTTGTAAACAGGAAGGGATTTCAATGAGCACTTGCCTGGGAGTTCCCAGAGCATCTCTGAAAACCAGACCTTATGTATGGTAAATTAGGTATTTGGAGATCAAGAACTCAGATTGTCTTGGAAAATGTAGGCATTAATTTTGTATCTCTCATCTTCCTGATATACAAAAATGTTGCAGAAGCCACTGCAGAGGCAGGAGAGATCAGAGTGGTCTGAAGAAATGAGCATTGGTTTGGGACTGCAGAGGTCCCCTTTCTAACCTACCTATGAACTGCTGTTTGACCTCTAGCAAGTCACTTCACGTCTTCTTTGCCTTCCTTGTCTGTAAAGTGAAGATTATATTATTTCCCCGTCTTAGAGAGATACTTCAAGAACTATCTAATATTTGGCTAGTGCTTTGTTTACATAAATATTTTACATGTGTGATTAAGATTTACCCAAGTACAGTGAGGACATACATACATACAGTAAGTTAAGTATTTAAGCTTTGATCAATTACGATTTTAAAAAATGGCATACAAACTGCAATGTACAAATAATTTAGAAGCATAGATATGACAATACAGGACCTTCCAAAAAAAAAAAACAGTAACTGCAATGAACGATCCCTAAATACTTCTAGAATCACAGTGCAATGGAGTAATCGAGAAAAAATTCACTCTTCTGTCCTTTAGCAAATTGTTGGCGTCCTAGCTGAATGCTTATTCTTTATCCTGCACTGCCATCTTCTGGCTATAAAAAACACTATCATTATATTAAAATGCAATATGTTAATATTAAAAAATAAAATAAAACAAGTTTTAGTATTAAATAAATGTATATTTGAAAATATAAAATGATGCAATACACTGATAATTACCTTAATATTAACATGTGCAACTGTATAACTCACATGGGGAAAAGTACATACGTACTTCATTGAAATTCAAAAACATAAAGTAAGAGCAGGCAAGTTCAAACGCAATCTATATCTTTACAAAGCCCTAGATCTTATGAGAGGTTAATATATTAAACCTATTGTATATGCAAAAGGTAGCAAAAATAATTGTGCAACTATGCCACTTTAAAAGAGAAACTTAAATTAAAAGTATTTTGTTGTTTGTTATGAAATGTTTCTATGCACATATTCCTGAAGTCAACCTGGACAACATATTCACAGAGAAGCAATGGAGACTATCTTGCTAAGTGAGGACGAATCAGCAGCAACGTAAGAACGTGGCCAGGTGCCCAGGGTGGCTGCTGCACACACGAGCAGTGGTGTCTTCTGGTTGCTGCTGCTGCTGCTGCATGATCATATATATGACACTGCAGCAAAAAGCCTTTTTTTAAGCCTCCCCATCCTAGTCAGCATGGGGAGGGGAATGGGACTTGCCCCTCTTGTTCCACTCTAGTTATACCTCTTCCCATCAGCATTCCTGTCATTGGTTTCTTATTTTGGATCTACTCCCACAGGATAAAACTTAATATATGTGTATCTGCAGAATTTTTTTTTTTTTTATAACAATTCTGGTGGCTTTTCTGGTACAAAAAAAAGACTATTACAGAACTGTACATCCCCTTGTCATCCCACCATTTTTTTTAAAATAAAAAATAATTTTATCAGACTGTCATCACAGACTAACAGAAGTCAGATGTTTGATGAAACAGCAACAGTTGAATATCTTCAGGGATCGTTTTAAAATCAAACCACAAGAGTGCTATTGGCCAAGGTAACTTAACCTTCTTGCTTACAACGAGCACGCTTTCTGAAAGCAGCTACTCATGTTCTAGAGTACAACGCATCAGCACATAATGGCAGTGCTCCTAATCATGCAAATCGCAGTATATTATTAATTACCATCCAATAGCTAGTTACTGGCATAAACCAGCTTTTCAAAAATGGCCATCTGAAACTGAATGGTTTTACTTTGAGAGACCCTCAGTACTCATAGTTCTGATAGACTATGGTAAGAACTGAGAGGCAAGGACTTAAATCCAGGAAAACCAGTAAGAACTCAACACTAAAATATTTGGCCCTAATATTTTGTGAGCCTCTGAATATATTAAACATAAGTACAGTTGAGTATACAGTTGTATGGTTTATAGACAGCCATTTTTTTAGGTGGAATAAATTAACCTTTCTTTGATCTCTACTAGAGGCTATGCTATATTAATTTAAAGTTAAAAACAGGAGTTCTGTGATATATACCATTGTATGCAGGCCTGTAGGAATCATAATAGCTTCAAAGGGCATATCCAGATGAGCATGCTCATTCCTTTCCCTGGTGACAAATAGCAGCAGCACACAGTTGTGCTGCTGCTACTTGGCCGGTAGCCAGAACATGGCTCTGGCTGGCCAGGCTCCAGTTTCAGGTGGCTCATGATGCCACCACATGCACCACCCCGGTTTTTTTAGGCGCAGTTTTTTTTTTTTTTTACACTGGGATCAAGTTAGTAGCATAGGAAATGCCTGCATGTGTGGCATGTGCGATTTGCAGCACCACACACCACACATGTATGACCATCTAGACTTGCCTAAAGGAGCCTGTTTAAATACAGGATACACAATCAATTTAGTTTTGCTTAATGGATCTGCTATTAAGGGCTTGTTCTCAAGATCTGTATGTAAGTTTATAAGAACTGAGGACACATATTTGGCTTTAGTTTTGTTTTTCCTTTTTTTCCCCTCACATGTGCTAGTAATTAGGTAAATGTAAATAGTTGCACCTGAAAGCCAATTTATTTTAACCAAGAAGACTTCATTCCAAGGCCTCTTTGCTAGCTAGATTTCCTATAAATCTTCAAGTTTTAAGCTGTCAACTGCATGAATGACAGTTTGTAGAGGGGATGCATTAACTTATTTAGGCTTTTCTAAATATTTTGGGGAAAACATAATTTTAGAAAAGGGATCAAGGGGGGGAAAAAAAGCCTGCTGGCAAAGGAAATTAGGAAGGTCTCCAATTTGGAAGAAATCTGGCAGGTGTTACGGAGTGCTCAAACCAAACAATAAAATCTGGCAGAGACAGAAGTGGTACCACTATACATCCAAGAAAAAGGGAGGGGGTACAACAGTAACTGCAGCAGCTTAGGGGAAGGATAAAATATAGAAGAGTGATTCAGTAAAGTAAACCAGCTACAGTAAAAAGGTATAGAAAAACAGGTACAACATTACATAATTGACTCCAAACGTCTCCACTGACATGAGAGTTAGAAAAGCAAAACAGATAAACTGGAATGGCTCTCATTGGAGGAAGATGAAGAAATGCGAGATTTCTAAAACAAGCTGAGATAAATGAGATATCTTAATACCTGGCTGTAAAATATATAGAAAAAAGATATTAGGTTGGGGTAGTCACAGAACAGCATTTCAGACAGAAATTTCAATCAGAAACAAAGCAACTTTGCAGCTACAAAAAGGCCATGAGGCTTAACCTGTAGCAAGAGAAATCCTAGGTCTCAGTCACAGAAGCATGACAGAAAAGCCAGTCACACATTTAACCTATCTGCTGAAGTAAAAGTGCATTCTGCTTACTGCCCTTTGGAAAAGGGTGCCACTACCAACATTGCCATCCTTCTTTCAAAGGAAGTGGTAGCTGCCATTGCATGTTTTACTTTAAGAACATCACTTAAAATCAAGCTCCCAGGGAGACCCAAGTACACCTGAGTCCTGATCAGGCTTAACTGGGAGATGGATGCCTACCTGTTCCATCCTTTCAAAGCTCTATTGTTCCTGAGCATGCTCTGGGGAAAGCACCTGGGAAACTTTGAGGTGAAAAGGCAAGGCAACTAATGATTTGAGACATAGTTAGGCTTAGGCAGCAGCTAAGTTTGTGTTTCCTAGAATAGTTTTTGCCTTGGAAACCTAAATTACAGCAGACTCTTATGTGTTTTCTTTTGCTTTAGTTCTGGCCTCCGATATAGCATCCACTGAAATGAAATAATAGAACTCCCAGTGCAGAGCACATTGTACGTATGTTATGGCTAACAATCGCAACTTTGCAGCCTCCCAGAATTCAACCGCAACCAGTCGGTGAGGTAGGGCTGTGCGGGGCTTCGGACTATGCTTCAGATCTGAAGAAGATTTGGATGCTTTGGACACCGCAGCATCATGTCCAGATTGAAGCGCTCTCTTCTTTGGGCTTTCTGAAGCGGTTCAGAGCTTCCAAACTGCTGCGAAAAAGCTTCAGAGCCGCTTTGGAGATCTGGCCATAGGGTATAACAGGGAATCAATGAAATATCTATAACTTTGTTGTTTTTTGTCTGATTTGGATGAAACTTGCAAGGGTGCTTGTGCAACTGTGTCCGTCTTGGGGCACGGGGGAGGGGAGGTTAGCGGG
>NW_017729002.1:12393775-12396479 GCF_001723915.1 Gavialis gangeticus
TTTCATGGGTGCTTGTGCAACTGTGTCCGTCTTGGGGCACGGGGGAGGGGGGGTTAGCGGGGGGGTCACCCATGTCACGAGTTTTGCTTGTCTTCACCTTGAGATGCAGTTTCCCCCAGACCCCTGCACTTATCTCCTTGAAACTTGGCAGGCCTTGTGGCCTCACAAGGGGCCACCACCCCTGCAGTTTTCACCCCCCTGTGGTGTAACACATACACGTGACATGAGTTGCTTTCATGAATTTTGGGTGCAGTTCCCCCACAAATCCCTGCACCTATCTTCTTGAAACTTGGCAGGCTTTGTGGCCTCACCGGGGTCTATCACCTCTGCATGTTTCATCCAAATCAGACCAAAACAAGTCTTTTAGATATTTCATTGATTCCCCATTATACCCTATGGCTGGATCTCCAAGGCGGCTCCGAAGCATCAGAGCTGCTTCAGTCAGATCGAAGCAGGAAGCCGATCCGGAACTCTAGATCAGATCCCTGGCATTCAAAGCAGCCAGATTGAATAGCTGCCTACTCGGACAGGCCTACTGTAAGTTATCTACTTGCAGCATACTAGGGTCAACAGAGTAACAACTGTGAACAGGTGCAGGATCAGTCCTGTCTAGTTGCATTTATCTGCCAAAGGCATTACTAATGAATAAATAAGACATCATCTTGATTATTATCCTAAACCTGAGAAATCAAATAGTACTTAGTCAATGAAAGTTCATTCTCAAATCTGCAGGGCAGCATAAAACACAATCTAAATGTCCTGGTAGTGCAGTCATACCTGATTTTCTGAGCTTCATGAACATTTAAGTCCTCTAATGATCTTGATCCTTCATCTTGATCTTTCATTCAGCCAAGTACCTTTCTGTTTAAAGGATACAATGAGCCTATCAAATGTAAAATTCCACTGGATACAAATTAGTTTGGGGAAAGAAGTGTTGTTCCCAATCACATCAATTAAAAAAAAAAATCCAACACCCAAAGACAAGTGAGTTGTGAAAAACGTTTCGTCTCTTGTGCTATTAATATGACTAAAGTTAATTATTCCCTACAGTTATGGAAAAACTACAGTAGATACTGTCTGAGCTTCTCTAAACCAGCATGGAAACCATCTCAGTTAACAAAGAAACTTCTTTTTTCCCCCAATATCTTTGTAATTATCTTTCCCCCAAACCACATTCATATAACCTTTTTATTTCTCTTAAAAGAGAGATAACTCACAGTCACCTTTTCTAAAAGAAAAAAGAAAGATTTTCTACTATGCATGGCTAAGAACAAAGTAATACAACTTTTAGGCAGTTGAAACTTGTTCCCTAATCAAAGATATACTTTTAATGAGATTTTGTCTTTGACAGAAATGTGAGGCTATAATGAACAGATGGGTCATTACTCTGCTTCTAGGCATGTTATTTAATTTTTATTTAATTTCAGTACCCTGATGTTTTTGATATAGTGCTCTTAATTTATTCTGGGTGTTCAAAACTTGGCTTTTGTGCTTCCTTTAATATAAGGAGTCTTTATAGAGATTAACAATTTGTGGTCTTTTAAAAATATGGATGGCAGTATTTTAAAAATGCATTTTATGCTATAACTGCTGTAAACCTTGTCTGAAGTGTGAAGAGGCCCCTACAAATTTATGTATCAATCAGCTAAAGGGACTATACAATTTGATATTAATCTCTTTTCATTTCAGCAGCTAGCTTGCCCCCTGTTCATAATAGCCGTGTCTCACAAACATTTTTCTTCTAGATTGTGAAGGCTTGACCTAAAACCCCCACAACAAAACCAACAAACAACTCTCCCCTAAGTCCAAACATATTTGCAAGAATTAATAGTTTTAATTTAAACAATAAATTTAATTAAAAAGTGTGTACTAAAAGTGTGGTGTTTTGTGGTTACTCCCTTTGCTTCCCCCCTGCCCCCCATTAGCTAACTTGTTTAAAATCATGGTCTGCTCTATGTTATATTTATACAGTGATGGACATGTTAATTGTGGTATAAATTGTAAGGGCGATACACATCCACCCAATTTAAGGTGTCATAAACTGGCAAATGAGCTATAAAAATATTTCAGATAGGGAGAGTATCTATCCCAGCTGAAAATATGGTACATCTGGGACACTGCCCCCCCTCCTGCCTCCCAAGTCAGTGGTGCACTGCAGGGAGAGGCCACCTTCTTGGGATATCATGCTACTTCTCTTTCCTGCTGGACTGCACCCTGCACCTGGGATGCTCATTTTAATCTGTGCCTGGCGCCCAGGACCAACCTCCAAAACCCGGGACTGTCCCAGGAAAAATGGGGTTGATGGTCATCTTACACATAGAATGTAGTATGGTTAGTTTGTATGGCACTTTAAATTGAGCCTGTCACTAGGGCCTACAATTAGCTGATTGTCATCCCTGGGCTGAGGCTGGAGAAGGATAGGAAAGCCAAAAGGCTTCCCCCATCTTTGGCAGTTCTAAACCCTCTCCCCCGTCCCAATACCCTAAATCCCTGCTCATCTCCCCTCTCCCCCCACCCTCTGCAACTCCCAGCTTACTTGTGACTGCCTGTGCTGTCCAGGGGGAGCAGGCCCGGAAAGGGAACCCCACCTACCTACCCACAGCTACTGCTCTCTGGGCAGGGCAGCCACAAGTAAGCCAGGAGAAACATGGGGTTCAGGTTAGCTGCAAGGATTGGGGGGGGGGGGAGAAAAGGGTGAGGGCCG
>NW_017729002.1:12396645-12402951 GCF_001723915.1 Gavialis gangeticus
GAAGGGAGGGGATTCTACCTTTCAGTCCTCAAGGCTCCTACTGGCCTGAATGTGTGACTACTCCAAACTTGAGCTAGCACTAACACAATCAGCATTTGAGCAGTTCACAGTACAATGTGTAACAAGGCTCTAAATAATCTTTACCACTGCTCAACCACTGAGTTAGATTAGGTTTTAGAAAGAACTTTCTAAGTTTCAAATTTTCTATAAATGTAACCGGTTTGCCAGATCAGTAGAGGCTTGTGGCAAAGTATACCCAGTGCCTTAATGTCAATATAGTCAACTGACCCTTGAATGGAGCAAGGCACCTTATATAAGATGGAAGCTGAGGTTTTGCCTTATAATTGAAGAATCATATGATAATTTTATTAAATTAAATTGAAATCAGAAAACACTGCAGTGGATTCCAGCTTCAGCACAAATAAATAAAAGTAAAGTTGGTCAAAGCTCAGAATGTCTGTCATTTTTTTTCTGTGAAAGTTTCAAATCTGTTCTCACTTTGAAAACAGAAAGCAAATATTTTGAAAAATTCTGAACAAAAATGTAAAAAATGGTTCAAAACACCATGCTGGTTCTTAATACCAATAGAAAACATTATAGAAAAGATGTTTCAGTTGGTACTAAGTAACACCTGATCAAAATAATTTTAAAAAATAAATTAATTCAGGAACTAAATTATTTTATGATGACACACCACTTATACATTGTATGGGTGAATGTGATATTGAAATGTCAGAAAATAATTTTAAAACAATACAAAAACTAACAAATAGAACCCCACAAGTACACTTTGAAGTTGAATTTGAAGAATATTCCTTTTTCATTGGTTCAAAGCAATTCTTCAGCGAATTTCTCATTAAAAACAAAATAATGGAACTTTATGAACAATTTAATTTTCACTGAAACAGCTTTTTATGTTAGAGAATTTGCCAACATATTTTTGAGCTAGCTTTATCCAAAACTCACTGAGGTTTCTCAAAAAGCTTCAGGTTATGCCCGACAGCAAAACAAATTTCAGAAGATTTCAGATTTTGTTTCATAATTCTGAAGTCCATTGCTCCTTACCCCCAACCTCCTAAAAATGCAGATTAATGATTCCTGATGTCATTGCTTCAGAAAATGTGGGATCTAGAAAACAGGCACCTACTCCCCCAAAAAGGGAGCAGAAGGATTCAAAGTGAAAACAGTATCTTATTTTGTCCCATCTAGATGGAACTCTGCTTCCCCATGGGGGACTAAAGGTAGGCAGCATCAGGCATCCTTTGTGTACCTTTATGTATATCTCACTCAAACTGTAGTTAAGTGCTGAAAAATGAGCCTCAGTCACAGGAAAACAGGAGTACAACTAGAGGTGGGCAAGAGGGGCACCCAACCCAGGTGCCAAATTAGGAGGGGTACTGGAATCACCCCCGACTCCCTCAGAGCCATACCTCAGCAGCATACCCATGCTGGGAACTCCTAGAGCAGCAACAGCAGCTGGGGACTGTTTAAGAACAACACCTGGGGCGGACAGAGCATGTAATGGTGGCAACAGGAGCTCAGCTGGATACAGTCCCGGTGTTCCCAGCATAGGTAAGATGGTTGTTCCCCACCCCTGCTCCGCTCTCAAAACCCCACTCAGAATTGCATCCCCTTCGCTCTCAGAAACCCCACCCTCGCCTCCTCCCACCCTCGCTCTTGGAGTCAGACACCTCTTGCTTTCAGAACTGCCCTCACTCTTGGAACGTGCTTTCCCTCCCTCGCTGCATTGGTGGCGCACGCATGCATGCCACCCATTTTGCATGCTATACCACCAACAGAAAATACAGGTAATAGAAATTCTGGACCCGGAAGCCCATGGCAGGAGTTAGTGTCTGTAAAAGTTGGCGTGCATGTGTGTGGAGAAACTGGGTGGTTTGACTACAAAACCACTGAATAGTTTCATTGGCTAAAAATCTCCCTTTTGTGAAAGGCCAGCATGGAAGGTTTTGAGCCTTTTTTTTTTTTTTTTACTGAACATACATACCAGAAAGATGTTCTGAAATTCATGCAAGCTTAACGTGGTGTATTTTTTGTGGCTCTACCATGCAGAGAAATCAGGTAATTCCTCACCACTCCACCTAACATTGATTCCTTTTGGTTTTAAGGCCAGAAGTGTGAGAACTTTACATTAATATTTTGATATTTTGTTAATCCAGAAGTATTGTAATTCCCAGTTTACACATTATTCCTTTCCAATAGGATATAAATGGAGCTTGTTCCTTTTGTACAACATCTCAAATACTTCTGTCGTCATTCTTTGAAAATCAAGAGTCTTTTTTTTCAATAATATTATCCATAAACCGTCCTTTGTTAAAAACAATCCTTGCCATTTTTTTAAAGTAAAAACAGCCAGCATATCATCACAGAGCTGAATTTCCACTACACACACACATGCACCAGTTCTTTTGATATTGCATCAAGTCTCCTCAAGAATTATTTCAGTGTTCAAGCTGCTGAGATTAATGGTACAATCTGTGGATTTTCTGACCTTGATCAACAAGAAGAACATTTCAGCTGAACTGTGCAAAATGATTGCAATGAC
This sequence comes from Gavialis gangeticus, assembly GCF_001723915.1. Taxonomy (NCBI): domain Eukaryota; kingdom Metazoa; phylum Chordata; order Crocodylia; family Gavialidae; genus Gavialis; species Gavialis gangeticus. The sequence continues at coordinate 12,399,209 of NW_017729002.1, forward strand.
ATAAATCAAATCTGGCCAGCCCACGGTTTATATATAAACCCTGAAGTCTCCATATTACCCAAACAGAAGGACTATAAAATGTACCAGCTAAAAATAAATAAATAAATAAAAGAAAATTTAAATTAACTCTTAATTTACCCTACACACCACGTTCACAAATCATTAATGTTTTCAAGAAGGCAAAATATATAAACGCATATAGGCAGGAGCAAGTTAGTCTACATACTCTAACATTTTCAAACATGAGTTCATGTATTTAAATACCAAAATGTATATGAAGGCATCTGTATAAGCAGTATCCATATGCAATACGCTGCTTAGGAACAATTGGTGCTCTACTTGCTTAACTTGGTCAGTTTCATTTTGGTGCCCATATGTGAATTCAAGTGCCTAGTTCCAGGCAATTTTTATTCGCTATGGGCAGCATTAAAAGGTCAGCATCTTAAATTGAAAAATCAAGAGAAAATCATTGCTACAAAGCAGGGGATTACTTGGTGACCAATACTTATACTACATAACAGCAATAAAAACTACAATCGGTTAGAAATTATTTGGTTTAAAGTGTCGGAAAGGAATGAGAGACAAAGAACCAATCTTTGTCTGCACAAGTTAATGGCAGAAGAAAGGGGTACAGCTTTTATAGAAAAGTCCTCCCCAGAGTCCACTTTACTCTTCTATGGTCCAGTTGGTTACTTTGTCAGGTAAGTTGCACAAGAGTTGAAGGCTGCAGTTTGGCAAGGGAATTGATTAGCTGAAATGTCTCTGCTTCTCCAACTCCAGCCACACCTGCACTGTAATAGCACAAGGTTGGGATTGCCATGGAGACTGGCTTCAGCCACAGTGGCAGGGCGTGCACAGCAGGGGGCTGCTTCAAAGCCACTGGGATCTTGCAGTGGGGACAGTTTGGTCCAGGGCCAGGGTAGAGCTGCAATCTACAGCCTGCATGGTCTGGGCAGGGACACAGGCAGAGGATCACGGCTCTGTCCTGGCTCAGGACCAGGCTGTCACCATTGCAAGGATCCAGGGCAGAGTCACAGTAGAAGACAAGAATGGAAAATTACTTACCGAAAACAACACAATACACAAGAGATGGGCAGAGTACACAAAGGAACCCTACAACTACAACATCCAAACAGGCCACAAAGTACTTGCCCAACTACAGAAAGGAAGACCTGGAAGCACCAAAGAGGAATATCTAGAGAAGACATAGATGAAGTTACTAGAAGCTTGAAGAGTGGGAAAGCACCTGGGGTAGACAATCTATCTGCAGGACACTTGAAGATAGGTCACAACATAACAAGCATACTTCACAAAATTTGCAACATGATACGGAGAGAGAAAATTTGGCTGACCCAGTGGACAAATTCAGTCATCATTCCCTTTCCTAAACACAGGAATCTCCACCAGTGTACAAACTACCATGCCATCAGTTTGATCAGCCATCCAAGCAAAGTACTTCTAAGAATAATACTGAACAGACCCAAGCCTCAAGTACAGACCATGCTGGCAGAAGAGCAAGCTGGGTTCAGAGCAGAGAGAAGTACCACAGAGCAAATTTTCAACATCCAAGTATTGTGTGAAAAGTACCATGATTGCCAAAAATAATTTCACCATAATTTCACAGACTTTAAGAAAGCTTTTGATAGGGTGTGGCACAAAGCACTTTGGCTCATGATGAAGCATAACATCAGCAGATCCCTGATAACACTAATCAAAGAACTATACACTAGTGCAAGTAGTGGAGCGCTGATTGACAACAACATCATAAAATGGTTTGAGGCTTCATTAAAATTAGGCCAAGGTTGCTTGCTCTCACCATGCCTTTTCAATCTCTCTCTCAAGCAAATCATGTCAGATGCTTTAGAGAATTTCACAGGACACTATCACAGGAAGGTGGAAGATCAACAACCAGTGCTTTGCTGATGACATCGATCTGAAAGCCAGGACATCTGAAGAGCTTCAAGAACATACAGAAATGGTAGACAAAACTGCAAAGAGCTACAGAATGGAAATAAGTGCCAAGAAAAGAAAGAGTAACAAGTTTTGAGTATCTGGGAGACACCATCTCAGAAGACTTAACATCTGAAAAGCAAGTCAAGACCAGAATAGTTATTGCCACCAGCCAACAAACAAACCTAAAGAAAATATGGACAAGTGGCAATATTACATGGAAAGTAAAGTCACATCTGCTGCGTGCTGTGGTCATCCCTATGATGCTTTATGGCTCTGAGGCATGGATGCTTAATAAGAAGTTAGAGAAAAGAACTGAGGCACTTGAAATGCACTGCTTTAGGAGATTGCTGCATGTCTTATACACTGAACACCAGACCAAGGAATCTGTCAAGCAGCAAATCAGTCAAGAAATTGGAACCTATGAACCACTGTTGAAGGTTGCACGACAAAGAAAGCTGTAATGGTTTAAGCACATCATGAGAAGGCCGGACACCCTTGCCAACATCATAATGCAGGGTGCAGTGGAGGGAAAGAGGAAAAGAGGTAGATCCAAGAAGATCCAGGGAACCAATATTAAGGACTGGGTGGGACTTCAGCTGACAGAGTGTACAAAGCTAGCCAAACACAGGGCAGAGTGAAGGAGGATTGTTACAGCATCTAAGTGTAGCAAGAAACCTTTTTGCCTGCCCCCCCTCAAATGTGAAGCTCCTCCGTATGGCAAAAGCTCCTTTTGCAGTATTTGCCCCCTTTTGGGGATGCTTTCTCTTTTCTACCTTCTCTTCCTTCCTCTCTCTTTTTATTTTATTATATTATTATTATTATTATATAAGGTGTACTTGTAGTGAAAAGAGAGCTTGTAGATGCTTTTATACATGTACTTTAAGTTTAAAAGTAAATTGTACCATGTAACAATGTTAGTAAGGGCAGGAATCTCTGTATGGAGTGGGTCCCTGAATGAATCATGGTTGATTGTGTAACACAGTAGCCAGTCTGGATAAACAAGTTCACAAGAGGCAATTAACACCTACAAAACTACAGACCGATAAGAGGAAAGAATCAATACAGAGCCAGGAACTCCCTGAAACGTCACTGTTAAAGGTACGGAAACCCCGGTTTGAACTAATCAACACTGGAAACAGACCCTTGGAGCTAAAATACCCCCCTGATCAACCACTTGCAGAGCTCTATTCATCACAGCAGTGAATCAATCAAAATTCAGCAACGGACTCCTGAGACTGCATGTACCTGCAGACGTGACCCCTGGGACTGACAACTGCCATCCAGCAGCTACCAAGAGGGACATCCCTCGAGGTCAACAACACCTGGATTGGGTAAGCCTGAGAACTGAGGAGTCACCAAAGTCTGCCAGAGAGGGATAAAAGGCAGCAAAGAATGGCTCCCAATGGTGCTCTCTTTGACCTGACCAGCACCCTGCCTGTCCAGCCAGAAGGACCAGCCAGCAACTCCCTTCTGAAGCAACATCACACTGAAAGAATCCTTGACTGGCCATCGACAGTGGATTCCAGTGCTTGGAGATAGGTATATATTGACACGGTGCTTATGCGTGTGTGCACGCATGAATGTGTGTGTGTTTGAGGGAATCAGCACCAAGGTTTATGGTCTGACTTTTGCATCCATCCAATAAACTAGAATGTTATGATGATCCTGTGAGATGGTCCTCTGTAGCCAGCATAAGGTACCCCAATTGTTGCAGCAGGCTTGGGACTGACTTGACCCCAAATGAGCCTGGGAGCCCTGCCCAAGGTCCCTAGGAGGGAAGTAAAATGGAC
>NW_017729002.1:12407951-12410308 GCF_001723915.1 Gavialis gangeticus
TGTTATGATGATCCTGTGAGATGGTCCTCTGTAGCCAGCATAAGGTACCCCAATTGTTGCAGCAGGCTTGGGACTGACTTGACCCCAAATGAGCCTGGGAGCCCTGCCCAAGGTCCCTAGGAGGGAAGTAAAATGGACATGGAGGCTTTCCACTTACCCCACCCCTGTAGACTGTGGTCCCAGTATGCAGTAGAGTCCTGGCTGCACTCCAGAGCAGCCCCCTGCCTCTTGGTAGATATGTGTGTAGAAGACACAATGTTCTACACAGAATAGCCCTTGCTTATTTTCAAGAACTACTGACAGTGGAAACCTTTCAGTGGCAATTTCACTGACTACAAAAATCAAGAGTTTCTTTAAAAGTATGATCATTATTGTTGATATTGATAATGAACTGATTTATATATCAATATAAAGGGTGAATTATAAAACACACAAATCACAGTTTTAGTATTAAAACCATTTCAAAGTTTGCACTCAGTAGGCCAAAATTCACTGAAGTATTTAAATGGGGAAAGCAGATAAACACCAGAGTGCAGGACTCTAGAGACAGGAAATCCACTAAAGGCATGATATATTTCAAAGGAAACTTCAAATGGTCCCATGCAAGATGGCCTGGCTCCTAATGGTGCAGACTTTTCCCCATATGGGCCAAGAAAATAACAATGCTGAGCAGTGCTGACCAGGAAAGGGATACATCTGGGAAAGTACTTGTTTTATAGTATTTTATCTGAACAGCCCCTAATCACTTAGCTGGAAGGAAACTAGTTCAAAAACTGTTATAGTTAATGATATTTTATCTATTGACTGGAAAGGAAAGTACATGATAACAGAGTTTCTCTGCCTCCATAGCAAATGAACCCTAGGAAGCAAGCATTCAGTGCTAGTAATGATAACTAATTCACATATCTTGTGACAGCTTGGGTGAATCTGGCACCCTCAAGTAAAGGATACATAAAGTTTATGTGGTTTGGCATAACACTTGTTAAATAACTAATATGAGAACACTTCAGCTTTCTCAAGCTCACATGATCTTCAAACATGAAATCTATTTTTCTAACAAGGTATTTGCAGTATCAGAGTGCCTAATGCCCTCTCCAAACCCAGTTAAGGTACAACTTCTAATACCCTTCAATATGCCTCTTTATAAAATATGAATATTTCCATGGTTCAAGGTTTCTTTAATAAGATAAAGTTCTCTGAGCCCATTTCATGGAATAAATCTCAGAATTACTCATTTTCCTGTTTCATAAGGTCAAATTAAGGCTTATTTGTTAGGTCTCCACTATGCCTGAAAGCCAAATCTCCCTCTTAGATGGACTTGTCAGGCCTTTATTTTTACTTATCTAAAAAAGAAAAAAAAGGTTATGAAGAGTCCTGACTTGAAGTGGACAATTACTAAGTGCTTCATTACAGCAGATACTCTTGCTGCCACTCATTAGCTGCCATTGCAGAATTTAAATATTAAACTGATATAGTTTGCCAACAATAACCTCAGTAATAGCATAAATTAATGGCGAACACCTCTCACAACCTTTTCTCGCATTATCTCCACCCCAAGTTCTTGTGTTTGACCAAAACATACCAACTTTGATTCTACAAATAAATACAAGAATAGTTTCTGTTCAGATTGCGTACCATGAATGGCATAGGTGCTGAGTACACAGGGGCCCCAAGGACTCTGGTCTCCCTTGGGAAGAGGCCAAGGTGACCACGCATCCCTAACTAAAGACTGACAAACCCAGGTTTCAAGGGGCTGCAATGAGTAGGATGCAGGGGCTGCCACATGCATGTGTGAGCATGCACATATGCACATGGCCAGGAATACAGCCCCATGCAGCAGCTGACAGTGACTCCCACAGCTGTCTTCAGGTAAGTCTATGCAGGGATGGGACAGATCAAGGCCCCCATAGTGCAGGAGGGAGTGGGGCAAGGGCTGGGGTAGGGCCCATGCAGGAGGTGGAGGTGGCTCCCTGCTGCTGTGCATAGTTCCAGGGAGCAGGGGAATGGAGGGCATGTGCCCCACAGATGTGTCTGTGTGTGTGAGAGAGGATGTGGGCTGCCTGTGGTGGGCTTGGGACTCCCCACGCTGCTGCCCTCCCCCTAGAAGCCCTGTGGCAAAGGTGCTTTGCCATGGTCGGCGTGGGTCTCTTAGGGGGAGGACGGTAGGGCAGGGAGCCCCGAGACTGCAGCAGGTAGCTCACATCCCCATATTCCCCCACCCCAGGTGCTGCTCTGCTCAGCTCTGCTCAGGCTGTGCCACTAGGGGTGGGCATCATCTTGGGCTTCCCCCAGCAAAAATAAAAGTCTGCATCTATGGTTTCATAGTTTCATAGTTCATAGTTTCTAGGGTCAGAAGG
>NW_017729002.1:12410319-12411871 GCF_001723915.1 Gavialis gangeticus
GTGATCTGATTGTAAAAGGCCACCAGGTTGGTCTGACTGGTGAGTGGCTGCATTTATTTTTAAAGTATTTGCAGAATAAGGGACTAAGGGTGGAAGAAGGTATGGAATTAGACCACATTTCTTGAACTGTTAAGCAGTACGTTATAAAGGAAGATATCTTAATAGCCTACAGCAGAGGTTCTCAAACTGTGGCCCACAGACCACCACTGGTCCACAGAAAGGTTGCATAACAATCAAGAATATCTGTATTTGTAAGGTAAGACTACTGACATTAAAATATGAGTTGTGTGCTTTGATTTGTAGAACAAAAAAAAAAAAGTTTAAGTGGTCCACTGAGATTCTCAGCAATTTTCAAGTGGTCCATGAAAAAAAAAAAGTTTGAGAACCACTAGTCTACAGCAAAAGTCTGTAGCAAATAAGAAACCAGAATATAGCTGACAAAAAAGACTCGAAGGAGCAGTGCCTACATTTTCTAAATGTTGCCACCCAAGGGCTTTACAAAATAGGAAATAATCTGTTATCTTAGAGACATTCTGATGCTCTTGCAATACTGAATAGTGGAGGCTGCTCCCAGTAATGATCATCACAGGAGGTTCCTTTAGGCTTTATGACATTGCCTATAACTGCTCCATCCTAGTGGAAAAAGTCTATCTTGTCTTTCAAAGCAGATTTCACCAACTAAATGTGATATATAGATATAGATAATTTCCCCTACCACCTTGATTACCCATATACTTAAAAAGACTTAAAAGACTAACATGATACTAAAATACCTTGTTAGAAAAACAGATGTCAGTTTTGAAGATCATATAGGAATACCTTTCCAGCTCCTAACTCAAAAAATCTTGGCTTTTACAGCCTAACTTTCATCCAACAGGAAACATTCCAAATTCTGTGAAGTCCTTTGAATAATGCAGTTTGACAACAACATGGTTGTCTCTAATTCCTACTCAATAGGAAACACTAGCATGTCCAGATTCACTATACGTCCTATCTTGGTCAACTTTTGTTTTCATTACCTATATGAGAAGTTGGGTAGGAAAGTTAAGTTCCACTGGTATCGATAAGTAATGTCGCAAATGTCATTTATATCTCAATGCTTCATCAGTGACATCATTCTGATGTGCCATTTCATTTTGAATTTCTCCCCTCTGACCTAGGATGAATTATTTCCCTTTGAGAGCAAAGGATATGTTTTAACTGCTAAAGAGTTAGTATACACCTCATCTCACCAAGAAATTTAAGCATATTCCTAACTGTAAGCATGTGGTTTTAACAGGACTATTCAAGTAATTCCAGTTAAATATGAACGTGATTTCTGAAATGGGGCCTGAACTTACACTGATGTTGAGTATGCATTAGGTCTGCATGAATAGGGAAGTATTCAATTCAGATTTCGATTCGGCCAATTCGGAGGACAAATTGATTCAATTTGGACCACTGTCCTAAATCAATTTGGCTGAATCAGCGTCAGAAGATTTGACACTGATTTGGATTGATGCGGTGATTTCGATTGGCCATGGAGAGGTAGGCACAGCCGAGTGACTGCAGA
>NW_017729002.1:12416871-12417853 GCF_001723915.1 Gavialis gangeticus
CTGTCCTAAATCAATTTGGCTGAATCAGCGTCAGAAGATTTGACACTGATTTGGATTGATGCGGTGATTTCGATTGGCCATGGAGAGGTAGGCACAGCCGAGTGACTGCAGATTCTCCTGTGGCTCCTCTGGCTGTGCCTGCCTCTCCCCGGGCAGGGGGAGCTGCAGAAGAAACCTCTATGGCTGCCCTGCCCAGCCCCAGCATAGTCCTGGCACTTCAAAAAAATCAAAACCCAACAACAACAACAAAGAAGCCTCACATTCACCAGCTGCAGGAATGGCGATTGGGGTCTCAGGGCACTCATGGCAGAGCTCCCCTCCCCCCCCAACATGGGTCAGTGGGGGGAAGCAGGGATCTCCTGACCTGGCACCCACGCAGCAGCTGCTCCATGGCACAGGTGCAGTGCGGCTCAGCAGGGCGCTACCTAGGAGCTGGAGCTGAGTACTGACGGGCTCCAGCTGACACATGGAGCTGTCCCAGCTCCCAGGTGAATCAAACAGGGATCTGGGGAATCAAACTGGGGGCTGGGGAGATGTTTAGGTCCCTGAACATTCCCCCAGTTTCTGGTTGAATTCCCCAGCTCCCCGCTCTTTCCGCCAGCTCTTCCTGGGGGACACAGGTCCCCGGATGATGTGGGATGACAGCAGACTGCTGCTGCCAGCTGGGGACGGTGGCAGCTCTGGGCTATTTCCCCAGCCAGCAGCAGCAACCTCCTGAAACAGATCCCTGGGAAGAGCTGGGGGAATGATCAGAGAGCTGGGGAATCAAACTGGGAGCTCTAGCTAACAGGTGGAGCTGCTCCAGCTCCGGGACAGCACCCAGTGCCCTGCTGAGATGTGCTGCGCCCATGCCCTGGGGCAGCTGTCATGCAGGTGCCAGGTGGGGGGGGCAACCCCGCTGCCTCGCACTGTGTGGGGGGCTCTGCCATGAGCACCCAGAGGCCCCAGTGCAGGGCTCTTTTTTTTTTTTTTTTTTTTTTTT
>NW_017729002.1:12417874-12424010 GCF_001723915.1 Gavialis gangeticus
TTTTTTTTTTTTTTTTTTTTTTTTTTTGAAGTTGCAGGATGCTGGGCCAGGCAGCACAACCATGGGGGCTTCTCCCACAGCTCCTCTGGCTGTGCCTGCCTCTGCCCCAGCGGGGGTAGTGAGAGGGCTTATGCCCTGCTGCTGCTTGCCCAGCCATTGCACGGGGGTGGCAGGAGTGCAATGCAAGTGCAGCTCACTCTGGGTGGCAGCAGGGCAAAGCCCCCGCTCCCATCACTGCCACATATGCATCCTGCACCACCCCGCACCCCAAGTAATATATCCCCCGCTCAGCTGGACAGCTTGTCCCAGCCCCATCCCCAGTCCTTCCCTCCCCCATGCCCCTTACCTCCCCCAACCCCAACAGACTTACTAGCTGGAAGCAGCTGTCAGCTGCCTGTTTAGTCTATGGCTGCATCTCCAAGTCTTTTTCTAAAGCTTTTCTGAATTGAGTCAGAGCGTTTACTTGGTCTCCCGATTCGATTCAGATTTGGAGATTCTGTCCCTGAATCAGGTCGAATCTTCTAATTGAATCAGCTACCGAAGCTTCTCACAGCCCTAGTATGCATGGCTATGCAGCATGGGTTACTTGTACCGTTCTCACCCACAAGCAATTAGTGGTGCGCATTGAAGCTACAGTGAGGATAATGTTGCTTATTTCACATAATCTGCCTCATATACCTCCCCAGCAATTACTGTACATTACTGCCTGTAGAGTAGTAAATAAACGGTTGTTGCAAGCGAGGACCCATTTTTCTTATGCTGCTATTAAATGAATACTGCTCTACAGTTCTTTCTTGTAAAAATGGCCACAAATTCAGTAATAACTACTTGAGCAATCCTACTTCTGTTGGGTAGATGGCTGTTACTTTAATATTACAGACAGAAAAAAAGAACTGTTATACCAACCATCTCCAACATAATATAGGGACAATATAGAAACTATGCATACTTGGTGATGCAGAAATATCCAAGGGGTGTCCTTTTGAAGTCTGAACATTCAATGATTGGAATTTTGCATAATTTCTCTAGGACTTGTCATAGCTCCTAGACCATGTTTGAGAATATGTTGTTTAAAATATTTTTCTGTAAGTGGGTCTTACTGTTTTTTTCTGGTTATTTTTAATGCACACCACATGCAGTTTTTGGTAAAAGTGTTTTTACTGTGTTTTACTGTATTTTTCTATAGTGTGCCTGCAGTGCCTAAAAACCTCCTCCTCTCTCTGTAGGACAAAATATGAAATTTATTAATTTAATTTAATAAAAGGATATTCTGTAAGGTCACAGGAAGCCTGTGTATGGAAACCTTACTGTATGGATTTACATGTACTCAAATTAAGAGATAGATGATCAATACTACACTTGTTTGTCCATCTTGTATATATGTAAAACAAGACATGCTCATATAGGTCTAATTTTAAGTATGCTGAACCCAATAGGATTTTTTGCACTAACTTCAGGCTGTAAAATATTGTAATATCCTTTCATTCCTTTAGTTGGAAACAAGTTAAAGAGCCACCTCTATTTGAGGGGTTCCTTTCAGATTTCATTGTTTAGCTGCAAGTAGAAAATAGTACTCTTTTCACACACCCTTTTCCAGAAACTGAGACACTGATTAACTAGAAAGCACCTGTACACTAGCCATGGTTAATAAGTGAGATTGGCTAGACAGATCAAAACTTTTGCAAATGAAATGATTAATGCGTGTAGTTTGCCAGCTATATCCTTCATTTCAAAGGCTTTCCACAACTCTGCAAACTCTTAAGATCATAGGAAAGCAAGGCTAGAAGGGCTTCACGATGTCATATAGTTCAGGCCTGCATTCAAAGCAGGATCATCCACAGCCAAGACATCATAGCCATGAGTCTGTCTAACCTGCTCTCGAAAACTTCAAAAGATGGACATTACACAGTTTCTCTAAATACCCTATTCTAATGCTTGCCCACATTCAGAGTCAGAAATCTCCTCCAAATACCCAACCTAAAATTCCTCTGCTACATCTTGAGGCCACTGCTCTGAGTCCTCTCCCCTATGGTCACAGAGAAAAGCCCCATTTTCATCCTTTTTGTTATAACCCTTCAAGTATTTGAAGACTGTTATCAAATCCCACCCCCCAATCTTTTCTCCAGGCTAAATAACCCTATCTTTTACAGCTTTTCAACATCAGTCTTGCCTCCCAAGCCCCTAATCAGTTTTGTTGCCCTGTGCTAGACTCTTTCCAATCTGTTCACATACTTCTTAAAGTGTGGGACCCAAAACTGGACATAGTACTCCAGGCAAACTGCAACAGTGCTGAATCAAGTGGAAGAATCACTTCTCTTCACTTGCAAGTGACACTTCTGTTAATTCAACACTGTATACTGTTGGGCTTTTTGCAACAAGAGCACACACTTCGCTTGTATTCATCTTATGGTGTACTGTAACCCCCAGGTCCTTCGCTGCAGTACTGCAGCCTAGCCCGTCATTCCCGATTCTGCATTTGTGCATGCAAGTATTCCATCCCAGGTCCAGAACTTTGCACTTGTCCTTGTTGAGTCTCATCTGGTTGATTGCAAACCATTTCTCCAGTCTAGTCAGATCATTCTAGATCTCAGTTCTATACCCTGGAGTACCTGCATTCCCATCCAATTTGTCTTGTCCACAAATTTGCTAAGTGTACACTCAAATCCCATTGCCCAAATCATTAATGAAGATGTTGATCAATACCAGACCCTGGGCAGACCCCTGAGGAACCCTACTTGATACCTCCTCCTAACTACAAATTGAGCCATTAATGGCTACTAGTCAAGTATATGATCCAGCCAGTTATGAATCCTCCTTACATTACTTTCATCTAGTCTGTGCTTTCTTAGCTGGTTGATGCTAATGTTGTGAGAAACAGTGTCAAAATCTTTTCTTAAGTTAACATAGATCACGTTCACTGTTCTTCTCTCATCCACAGAGCCTCTCACTACATAGAAGGAAATCAGGCTGGTTAGGCATGACTTGCCCTTGGTAAAAGACCAAGTCATGGTGGAGCTCTTGGTGCTCTTCTGATATTTAAAAAAACGGTTTTTTGTAGAAATTATGAGTTTGTAACTTTATGAAATTTAAAAAAAATAAATAAAAAAACCAAACAAGTATGTGAAACAAAACTACATTTGAAGATAAAGTAATTTAAGTCGGCCCATTCCTACATGACTACATTTGACATTGTGATGGATATCTAACAGAACACCAAGTTTTTAAAAACTAAAATATAATTACAACTAATACAAGAAGCAATTATTAAAACAAACTTTACAAAATCAAGTTCGCAATAAATTTCTTAAATCCTATTCCCACTAATCTCTATTGGAGGATTTGGAAATGACAGATGGCCCATGGAAGAATGACTTTCAAAAGCACTATGTTTAGCAATGTGAAAGAAGGCAAGATTGAAATGCTGAGCCCAATTGCTATAATTAGTTCCTCTGTCCCAAAGCTAGCACATAACATTTTGTACAACTTCAAGGAATTATTCCCTTTTGTATTTTTAGTTTTACGATAGATGAAAAAGTTATGGATACATAATGCGAGATTAAGTTTGAGAATCTATTTATGGTCTTTGATTAATTATTCTTCTGTATATTTTAACAGATAGGTTCTGTCATACGACCCCAACTGTAACTCAATCTCAACCTGTATAATACTCAACATGAGTGAATTTTAGAGTAGAAATTAAAATACACATGAATATTTTAGCTCCCTCTCAGAGAGCTTTGTGGACTTAAGGGGCACATCTACATGTGCAGGCACGTGCACTTGCATCAGCTCAAATAGAGGTGGCACGAATTTGAGCCAGGGATTTTTGCCTCAGTGCACGTGCCCAGACATGCACTTTGGTGTGGAGCAAGTTGTGCCACTTGGAGCAAAATAACCCTGCCCAGCTGCTCCCAGTATAAAAAGCTCCCCTGGCAAGCAGCTCAGGGCTACTTGCTCTTAGGAGTTTCTGGGGCCTGCCCAATTTGTATCTGGGGACACTACCCCTTGTTCCAGCTGGATTGCTGAAGCAGCCCTGAGAGCACCCTGCACCCTCTACCCATTGCAGCAGTCTGACAGTGGGGGCTGCTGCCTGGCTATGTCCTGCTGCCACCTGTGACAGCATGTGGCCCCAAGGCTGTGCACCTGCTAGCCCCAGATGGGGGTTGCATGGCCAGAACAGAGCCATCTGCACCTCTCGGCCAGCTGCCAGTGGGCTGTGGCTGCACAGTTGGCCTTTGTGTGGCACTACTGCCAGGGGTGCTGCTGCTCTGCCATCTGGGCAGCTATTACCTGGAAGATGTGCTCAGTGTGGTGACCTGCTTTGAGCTGTCAAACCATGTCCTCCTGGCTGCAACAGGCAGCCACCTCCAGCTGGGTCCTGGGTGCCTGCCCTAAGCAGGCACCTCTTCCTGGGTCCTGCCACTTGCCTCAGTAACAGGAATTCTGGTGTTCTCCATTTAAAAACTGCAAAATCTCTTATGAAAAAGCTCAAATTAACTATTAAAAATATCCCAAAAATCCATGCTCTTCCACAATTAAAATAAAAGACCATGATATATGTAGAGAGAGAGACAGAGAGAGAAGGTGGGTAATGTTTTATTAATATATTTATAATTTTAAAGCAATCTAGAAGCCTACCAGTATCTCCATCATCATAATAAAAAAAATCTAAATATCTGTATGTTTTGATGTTTGCTTTTTGTTTTCTTATCATAGAACAGTTAGAGATCCCCCTGGTCCCTTCACTAACTAGGATGTGGGGACAGCTGCCCCTACAGCCACAGCTCCTGCCAGCAGGTCTCATCCTGGCAGCTGGGTTTGTAGGAGGAGGCTGAGAAGGGGTGTGGGGAGATGTGGGTATGGGGGGCTGTTAAGGAAATGGGGTTCCCCTGTCCCCCCCAACAGAACATGAACTGCCCTCTCACAGGGCCAGCAGCCCCTCCTGCAGGATCCCAGTGTACCCACAGGGCCCACAGCCCCTCTCTGCAGCAACGGCAGCCATCAAGCACTCAGGGCCCACTGCTGCCAGAGCCCTCAGCAGCACAGCAGACCCAGCCCTGCCTGTGCTGCTCATCATGGGTCTGGCTCAGCGTTCTGTGGAACTTTCAGGCCCCCCTGGGCTGCTTGGGCTGTCACCCAGGGACCCGTACTGCTCACGTGGACCACCTGTCATGCCAAATGGATCCTGCCTGATGCTGGATCCACTGTCTGTGCAGAGAGAAAGCACATGGCAGGACTCAGCCCACTGGAGCCTGCTAGCATGCCTTTGCACAGAACCAGGAGATGTGGCTCCAGGATGTATGGTTCCTGTGCAAAGGTGCACAGCCTAGCTGCATGGCTCAGGCTGGGTGGGGCTGGCTGGGCGCATTTTCCATTAGGCTCAGATGGTGATTCACCGTGGCCTGTTGTAGGCATAGTGCCATGGCCATGCACTGCCAGACCCTTATGGAAAATGTCCCTGGCCAGCCTAACTCAAGCTGGCCCAGGTCGCACCGCTAGTGTGCCTTTGCATAGGAGCCGCACATCCTGGTACCGTGTCTCCTGGTCCTGTGCAAAGGCACACTAGCAGGCTGCTCTGGGCCAGGCTGGGTCCCACTGCATGCTTTGTGGAGGGGCTTGATCAGGGGCCACTGCATGTCTGCCCCCCCACCTGCCCCCACAGCACCAGCTGCAGCAGCTAGCATGGCTGTGGCCCAGCTGCAGGCACAGCCAATGGTGACACAGCACTGTGTGACCCAGGCTTTGTACATGCTGAACAGACCCGGCCCAACCCAGCCCACTAGCGCACACCTTTCCTGGTCCTGTCCAAAGCCATGTGCTAGCGGCTTGGGCTGGATCCATTCAGTGTGTACAAAGCCCAGATCACACAGCGTCACATCGCCATTGGCTGTGCCTGCAGCTGGGCTACAGCCATGCTGGCTGCAGCTGCCAGCACCGCAGGTGGTAGGTGGCGGGGTGGGGCAGGCATGTGGTAGCCCCCACTTGAGCACCTCCACAAACCCACCCACAGACTGCACATCCCCCCCACCACTCCCCACCCCCTGACATCCCCTTGCCACTCCTCACCCCAACATGACTCCACCACTTCTCATACCCACCCACCCCCATAACCCTCCCACCCCAGTCCCTCCTTACC
>NW_017729002.1:12424021-12429337 GCF_001723915.1 Gavialis gangeticus
CCCATAACCCTCCCACCCCAGTCCCTCCTTACCCATGACAGCACCTAGGTACTGGTCACACGGGATCCTTGCTGCACTTCTGCTTGACCCAGCATGCTAAGGGTTCATGTCCTGTGTGCTGAGGCAGCAGGAGCACCATAGAGCTGCTCTGGCCACAAACCAGAGAGTCTTTCTGGAGGACCAGCTCCAGGATTACCTCAGGGAATGGTCAGGGACAATGCCCTGCCCTGCTTTTTTCCCCTGTACTTTAATTTGATACTTGGATATCCAGGGATCAAATTTTGAGCCTGTGCTGCAAAACTGCAGCACAGGGAACATTTTTTTTGTTCCCAGCGCACCTCTTGCCACATCTTAAACTGATTTGAACATGTATGGGCATGTGTAGGCTGATCTGAATGTGCCTAAAGTATTCAAAATACCTGCCCCCTTTTTTGAGGTGAAGAATAAGACTTTAGAATCATGTTCACTGATGCTGTGCCACAGAGAAAGTTCTCCCAATGAAATATTTCCCAAATAATTTTCGTGATAAGATCATTATTCTGTAGGGATGTAAGTCTTGATGCATCATCTGAATTAAACTCAAAGAATACCAAGCGTCAGCATGACAATCCCAGTATTTTTTTCAGCAAGGAAAACGTAATGCTTAATGGGAATAAACACCAGAGAATACCAATGCTGCAACATGCTCAGTACTTTTTCCAGGAACTATTACCATGTAATTGTCATGAACTAAAATAATTCAGAAGCATGATAGATAAGTTGAAAAAGAAAACTTAGAGCAAAAGCAACCAAATAAAGATTCATGTAATCCAAACAAAAATCTTCAGATCTAATAGAACACCACCAGTATGGTAGTATTTATAAACAATAAGAAACTATACTATTGGAGTAAAGGAATGTTAGCTGAAGGGCAAGACTACAAAGTCACAGTAAATGACCAAATATGGAATTATCCTTCAGTTTTCAAAAGGAGACAGCTACACTACTTTGAGGATTGATAAAGTATATTATACAAAGAATCCACGATCCATTTTCAAAGGAATTTGAAGATATTCTAATACTATTTGCCAATTTAAAACTTTTTACCAGTGCACTTGCAGCAGGGGCTTCAGTTTCAGTGGGGCTGATCACTCAAAATTGTCCACTGTCATTGATGGATTTATTAGTGCCTGGCAATTTTTACATGTCAGCCTACAATTAGTTTGGAAATTACAATGATCTTTTTACTGTACACTTAAAATATAAGTATACTTAAAACATAAGGATGACCATGTTAGTTTGATGACTTACAACTATGGTACAACAACAGTAGTAACTTGGGTAGCTCAATAATAGGTATAAAGTTCATATTCAATTACTGTATGAATTATTAACACAATTTAGAAGCAAGATGAAAAAAATCATTTATACTTTATACTGTTTCCTTCCCATTCCCAACTTCCTCTGGTACCTGAAAAGAAGCATAGTAGCTAGAAGAAAGTCCCTTCAATACCCAATTCATTACAAATGACTGTAGTAGCAATAAAAGATTTATAACAGCCACTTCTAATTACAAAATGTTTGGAGAAAACTACATCATATTCAAATGCTACAGTTACCTTGTATGCAACAATTAAGTGCTTGCAGACAGTAGGAGAAGACAATTTATCTCACCAAAATACGCATATTTACACTTTGCCTCCTGCTTTAACAACAGATATTCTAGCACAAGAAAAACCATTATCAATTTGCCTTTTGAGCATTCAGTATTTCTAAATCACTCAGTCCAACACGTTGACACTTCAGTGGGAGGTCAAATTATTGTTTTGGCACCTCTGTCATCTCCTGTCACTTCAATTCCACTTTATAAAATTACTGATTGCTAGATGCAGTTGGATTAAGTAGAGAGCTAGAGAGACACACACAGGAGCAATTGTCATCACTTCAATTGTGAAATTCCATAATTACATGTCACAGTGACGGAAAGAACAAGAGAGTGGTAATAGGACTGGCATTATGATCATTGAAATGGCATGAAACTTCCCGTTGAACCCTTGCACTGTGTCAGTCCAGACATTAGGAAACAGTAAGTAGCGTTACTCTGTTTTACCTTGGAGCATTCCTTCATATTAGGATCCTCTGTTGTGGTTTGGTTATTCAAAATTTTAGTTCAAGCCACTGACAGACAAAAAAGGCTTTTCTTCATGAAATCAGATCTGGTCATCATTCATTCTTTCATTGTTCACACTTATTTTAAAAGCTTAGGACCCACAGCTCTCTCTTCGTTTCAGGGTTTAGGATATATATTTCCAACTCCAGTTTAGGAACTAAGGGCATTTATACACATACTTCTTTCCAGCAATGTGCCAGAGATCCGGTGCACCGCACGTGAGCTGAGGTAACCTGCACTGCACCATGTGCAGTTGTATAAGTGGCGAAACATACATCAGTGTGCAGAAAATGGCGGCGATGCACTTTGGAACTAAAGCATCTCCAAGGTGTTTTAGTTCAAAAGTGTGCCGCTGCTATTTTCTCAGCGCTGATGTGCATTTTGCCACTAATACAATTGCATGCAGCACAGTTCCAGGTGCTTTTCAAAGAGCCCAGTGCTGCAACGAATGCATGTGTAGAAAAGCCCTAAGGGCCTTGTTATACCTCACACTGTTAGCTGCACAAATGTTGATCAGTGTTAGCACTAGCTTGAGTTTGGAGCAGTCACACTTCAGTTTAGCAGCTGCCTGGAAGACTGAAAGGTAAGAATCTCTCTGCCCGCTCCTATTACGGGCCTCCCCTCTGCCACTTGAGGCTCCCCCAGTTCCCTCGCATCCCTTGAGGTTTCCCCCATCAGTCCCCCACCAATTTGTAGCTGCCTGGTTAACTACACCAGGGGAGCAGGCAGGGAAAGGTTAACCCTTCCTGCCCCGTCAGTGCTGCCAGGTTCCTGCTCTTCTTGGGGCTGAGCCAGGGGCGACATGCTGGGGGAGCACATGGATGCATGTGCATCCCCTGAGCGTGGCAGTGAACCCCCTGCAAAAAGGCACTGCTGACACTGTCCGCAATACCTGCGGGTGGTCATCACTCGCCACCCCGCCACTGACACCGCTGGCGGGTGGGAACTGCTGCTGATGCGGCAGCTGCAGGTAGTCGCTGACCAAGGGTCAGCGCTCGCCATGCCCCCTCTCCCGCACTGCCCATGCCAACAGATGCTCCTCCAGGAGGCTTCCATTTAGAGCCTAACTAGGGGTGCAGATTCCCTTACCTAAACAATCAGAATTTGAGTAGGGAACTGTGACCCATTTTCCTCTTACTGGTGAGGCAAAGTTTTTCACCCACAGGAAGCACATTCTCTATTAAAAATCACAAACCAAAAAATTGGAGAAAAAGCAGTGATTACTGCACAGCAAAGCATGTCCAGAGATCTGCAGTTTGTTCTCTTTTGTACCTCTGACTTGCTTGCTGCATGACCTTGCCTCTGTCCTCTTTGTGCTTTTAGTTCCCTATATGTAACTTGGGTAATATAAAAATAATAATTTCCTTCCCTCACAGGTCCTTTTAATTTGTTTGCCAGAAGCTTTGAGATCTTCCGACAGAAGGTACTAAAAATGTATAAAGAATTATCATCAGTAAGCAGAGAAAAGGAAAGCCATAGAATTCCCAAGAAGATAATAGGGAGTTATGAAAGATTATAACACTTTGGGGAAATTTTCTAACTTACTGACCTATCACGTTATTGGTGTAATGCATACCATAATGCCAATAGCTCTCATAAACCCTCAGTACTTTGAACTCGAGTGGTGAATTTCCATGTCAAGATGCATCTCAAAAGTGTTCTCTCTGTGAGCTGCATTCCTGCTGGAGGACAGAAAATGAAGTGAGATTTTTTGAGTGACCTTGAACTACAGCGCTAATAACACTTAGCTGCTAGTTAATGGTCAGCATTGTGGTGCCTAGAGGGAATACTGGAGAGAATGTCATTGCAAATTGTAGCAATGGTGAGCTTCTTTTTTTTTTTTTTTTTTTTTTAAAGGACGGGATTGAAGCAAACCAAAACGTAGAAACCAAGGTTGGAGAATAAAACATCTCACAGTAAAAACAGAATATAATACAACTCTCTGGTACAGAAACATCCTTTTCAGGTAAGATGCTCCTCAGTTTGCTGTGGTTCAATACTTTCATTTATTTATTTTGTAAAAAACAAGATTAGGATAAATTCACAGTTTTGGATGTCACATACTTGTTTTGTAATGCCAGTACATCTTGATGATCAGTCATCAGAGGACCACAATACAGTTATAGAATGTATGACAGTGCCAGTTAACTACTTTACAAACCAGACCCACAGGAGTAGGATAAGGCAAGGAAAATAGGAAGCATCTTATTTGCATTTAAAGGAAATAATCTTTTTTAATACTTTTGGGAGATTCCTCTCCTATGGAAGGCTAACACAATTCTTCCCTCTATTTCTCTTATTGAAGTCAAACAACAAAGATATGTATTAAAAATAAAAATGTTCAGTATTTCTGAAAATAAAATCTCAACTAATGGAAACTGGCAAAGTTCCACTGAAGTGAAACTTATGTGAAGGTACACCAGCTAAAAATCCAGCTTTGTATGGCCAACTCTCTAAAGTATCATAGCGAATGAATACTATTTTCATATGGCCTTGC
Source organism: Gavialis gangeticus (assembly GCF_001723915.1). NCBI lineage: Eukaryota > Metazoa > Chordata > Crocodylia > Gavialidae > Gavialis > Gavialis gangeticus. Next base: position 12,428,668 of record NW_017729002.1, read on the forward strand.
CTAAAAAAAAAGAATTGCATGAATTCTCCCCTACCTGAATATTTTTAGATATTTTTCCAAACTGAAAGAACTTTAATCATAAGACATATATTATATAGAGAAGCTTATCTTATCTAGCATTTTTATTACAAAGACTGCTATTTAGTACCTTTGCAGAGCAGCACATATAGCATTTTTCACAATAGTTCCTTGTTTTGCTACACAAAGAGAGAATACACTAGGGAATTATTATTACCTAGGTTATAAGGTAAATGGTGTATATCATTACCGCATCCACAAAGCCCATAAAAATTAACCAGCCAGGTATGTTCCCATTCTCATTAAAAAACTAGGGGACTGTGATGTCGACACAGTACACAGTCAAATGGGTTGCTAACTGGATGGAGAGCCGCACCCAGAGAGTGGTGTTGGATGAGTCATTTTCGACTTGGAGGGATGTAGGCAGTGGGGTTCCCTAGGGCTCGGTCCTTAGGCCCGCACTGTTCAACATCTTCATCAGTGACTTGGACAAGGGGCTAAAAAGCACCTTGTTCAAATTTGCTGACGACACTAAGATGTGGGGGGATGTGGACATGTTAGAAGGGAGGAATAGGCTGCAATCAGACCTATACAGGTTACAGGGGTGGGCAGATGAGAACAGGATTGGTTTAAACACTGACAAGTGCAAGGT
>NW_017729002.1:12429820-12431808 GCF_001723915.1 Gavialis gangeticus
AAAAACTAGGGGACTGTGATGTCAACACCTACACAATCAAATGGGTCGCTAACTGGCTGGACGGCTGCACCCAGAGTGGTGGTAGATGGGTCATTTTCGACCTGGAGGGATGTGGGCAGCGGGGTTCCACAGGGCTCGGTCCTCGGGCCCACACTGTTCAACAACTTCAACAGTGACTTGGACGAGGGGGTAAAAAAAGGGAGGAATAGGCTGCAATCAGACCTAGACAGGTTACAGGGGTGGGCAGATGAGAACAGGATGGGTTTCAACACTGACAAATGCAAGGTGATGCACCTGGGGAGGAAGAACCAGCACCATACCTACAGGCTGGGGAACTCCCTTCTCGTCAGTGCAGAGGCAGAAAAGGATCTTGGAATCATCATTGATGCCAAGATGAACATAGGCCGGCAGTGTGGGGATGCAATCAGGAAGGTCAACTATACCTTGTCATGCCTCCATAGGTGCATTTTGAGCAGGTCCAAGGAGGTGATCCTCCCCCTCTATGCGGTACTGGTCAGGCCGCGGTTGGAGTACTGTGTTCAGTTCTGGGCGCCGCACTTCAAGAGGAATGTGGACAACGTGGAGAGGGTCCAGAGGACAGCTGCTTGCATGATCAGGGGGTAGCAGGGCAGGCCCTATGAGTGGAGGCTACGGGACTGGAACCTGTTCAGCCTCCACAAGAGAAGGCTGAGGGGGGATCTAGTGGCCTGTTATAAACTAGTCAGGGGGGATCAGCAGGCATTGGGGGAGTCACTGTTCCCCCGAGCACTACCAGGAGTGACTAGAAATAATGGTCACAAGCTAGCAGAGGGTAGATTTAGGCTAGACATCAGGAGGCGCTACTTCACTGTCAGGGTGGTTAGGATCTGGAACCAACTTCCAAGCAAAGTGGTGCTGGCTCCTACCCTGAGTGTCCTTAACAGGAGGCTAGATGAACACCTTGCTGGGGACGTCTGACCCCAGTACTTTTTCCTGCCATGGCAGGGGGTCGGACCCTACCAACTATGAAACTAAGTTCATAAGTCTCCCTCTATGCTACTCTGTGTACTAAGTTACCATTTCCTCCACCTATGTGTGCTCAGGAACTTTATAATTTTGATTTGTTGTGCCTCAAACACACTGATTAAGGCAATGAGAAACACTTGCATTGTAGACACTAAACTACAACAATCTTTGCAAGAGGGAGAATACAAAGTAGGGTTGACATCAAGTACTCAGAAGTCATGAAATGAGGGCCCTGCTCATCAGTAGCTTTAGATGTAAGAAGAATTTGCAGAAATGCGTTTTGCATTCTTTCATTTTTATTCTGTATTTTGAGCCTTTAGGCATTGCTTCCAAGTTTTTCTCTGCAGTAATGAGAAGTAACAAGGAAATTTAAGACAATTTTTTTATACAATCCCATGACTCTAGGGCTAAGTAAACAGTCAAAAAGCCTGAGGCTGAATTGATTCAATATTCACAGGTTACTCTAAGCTGTGTAGATTGAACCAATAAGAAAGTGAACAGACATCCACTTTTTATTCTGGAAATGCAGCCACATGCCTGCAATAGCCCAGGCCAGAAGACAGGGGAAGGGGCACTAGAGTATACTTCTCTGCTTGGCTGAAGCAGACAGCTTAAGCCAATGCTAGCCCAAACCACCTGAGGGGGATGGGGGTGTCCTCCTCTGCAACGGGGACAGAGCGTGGGAGCCCGGTGAGGGCTGCTCCAGGCTGCAGCATGTGCCGAGTGTTGCCAGGTCTCTGCAACCTGGTGTCCTAAACTTTTACACCCCAGGCACGGGACTGGGGTCTAGCACTTGCACCTTGGGGGGTGGGCTGGGCCTCAGCCTGGATCCCACGCTCAGCTGCAGGAGGTGGGGAGTGAGATCTGAAGATGCAGATTCCCACCCTGATCTCAACCTGCTCCCAGGTGCTTTGCTGCACAGCATGAGACAAACCTCTCTGCCTCAGTTTCTCCAATTCCAGAACCTCCCCCGTTGCCAACCC
>NW_017729002.1:12436808-12439877 GCF_001723915.1 Gavialis gangeticus
GCAAGGAATTAAATTAGGTCATACATAAGAGGCACATGAGAAATAAATCAGAGAAAAAGACAGATCTGAATCATAAAGCGAGTTAGGATAGACAATTTTTTTTTCTTAATTTATATGACACATTTCACAGTAACCTTGAGTTGAAAGAGGTAGTTAGCCAAGTTAGTCTGAAGTCAGGGAAAAGGTAAGGTACTTTATAGGGTAACTATATATTAGAGATAGACATAGCATAAGCTTTCATGAGCCCAAGCTATAAAAGGACATGTACAGAGCACTGCATAGAATGTAGAAAGTGATTTCCATACAAGAAGGAGGAAGGGCAGAGTGGGGAGAGGACTTCAGTACTGGGAGAAGCACAGAAGCAAGCAATAAGGTTTATTGCTATGGGTTTAATCCTATGGGTTTATTGCTTATTAACCTCCCTCCCTACTTTCCTGACTTTTGTATTTAAATCACCATTTTATACAATAATCCTCGTCATCAGATCAGTTTTGTCCTCCTGCTAAAGCTTCAACACAGCTTCTAACATCCATTTGAAAAGTTAGACGTGAAGTAGCTTCAGGAAGAAGTGGTTATAGAAAAGATAAACAGATTTATACTGTGTTATTAACTAGGAAAGATTTCCATTCATCAGTAATTGCAAATTGCAAGAGTACGTTTCATAATAAAAAGGTAAATGATAAATTCCTAATGATGCATATCCTAATTGGCCTGGATTGCATCTGAAGCCTAACTGGAAACAGAATATTTCTTTACATTGTTCTGGCTCAATGAAGTACTTCCTAATTTCTTAGTAAATATTTTTAAAAAAAGGTTCCAAGTAAATGTTTAAAAAATAATAATAAAAAAAAAAAATCAGGAAAAAAAAATATAGCTGTCATGGAAAAAACCTATGATAAAATTAAAGAATTTATCACTGAAATTCACTCAGTGAAATTTGTTCCCAGGATAACAAAGCTAAGCACAGATCTCTGCCACTTGAGGTAAAGGAAAAGATTCTACCTGATGGACCAACTACTAGAAACGAACCTACAATGCACTGTGTAACAATTACAGTTGTATAACTGTCTTTTTATTTCACAAAGTCCTAAAAAACACAATGCAGGAGAGAGAGATAGGCTAGATAGTTTTCAATATACAGTTTGGTGTTTACACTTTCAAAAGTTAGGTGTAAATTCCATTAAATAAAACACCATTGCACTGGATATCTAATATAAACTGTCTGACACGGGAATCATGTTCCTATCAAGCTAAATGACTAAACCAACAGACAACTGCCTTGGGCTGCAATCTCACATGCTTCCTTCATTATGAATTCTCCTGATATTTGCAAAATGGTCTGCTCTTACAGGAGTTCTAGAAGCAGGTGGTTGATCCCCTCCTCATATGTACTGTGTACTATTGCCCTGTGCAATTCAGCTGAGACAAGGAATAGCAGAGGGGCCAAAGAAACACCACTAATAATAATAAATAAAAATGATTATCCTACCTCCTTGTACAAGTCAGTAAATCTCCTGTTCCCCATCATCACTTTCATAATGGGCAAGGCAAAATTACAGAATGGCCCCAAGGAGTTACAAGGGTATAGCAATAATCATATGGACAGATGGTTAAGGAATTCAGAGCTCAGTTTTGTAACAGTAATACCCAGCTCTCCAAATCTCCAGCCTGAAGGCATGGTGTACATCCTTTCATTTAACATACCTGGTTTTTTCAGCTTCTCCACTCACATTTCTGAAGCTTTCATTTTCAATTAGAAACTGATTTAAACTAAACAGATTAGCATGCATAAGAATCTACATCTCTGTAATAGTAATGGACATATCAATATGCATTTATCTGTAGGGAACTAATACATGCCTAAATTCCCTTCTGTGCAGAGGAACAACCTATGTCCTCCCTACCAGTTAAGTTCCCAGTAGGGCCTCTAAAGACTTGGACTCAAGTAGGGCATAGGAGTTTTTCTGGCCTCTTGCACCAGGATGAACACCAATCATGCCAAACAAATGTTTTTGAGGCAATTATTCCAGGTTAGAATACTGTAATGCATCAGTTCCACTTCTGGTGGGCCAACAGAGGACAACATGCTATAATGCACTGTAGAACAGTGCTGGAGTGCTTGCCTCTAAGAAAGAAATGAGAAGGAATATGCCCCAGATGCTAGTTTAACAAATACTAGTTTATGCAGATGAGAATTTGGCTCACCTTAACAACCTTGAAAACAGGGCACAATGATTAGATCTAGAGAAATGTAACAGAGATTTTCAGACAAAATCAGACCAACCAACGTTACTACCCCTGCACTTTCCCCCTGTTTTACAAGGAAACAAAAACAAACAATTTGGAGGGGGCTTTGCTTTATTTTCTTTTTTAAATATATGAATCTGTCCCCCAACTGCAACTACATTTTCTGATCATAGTCAATAATGGTCTTTCTGAAATATTCTGATAAAGTTCCTTCTTTGCAATTTCCAAACTAATTATGTGGATACAAATACTTTAGATAAAAATTCAGAAATGTGAATGCGTATCAGAAACAAGCTAGAAGTTTAAGTATTAGAAGTTTAAGTCTTTCAAGTCCCATCCATTAGCCCTGATGGAACAGCATTGAGACATGAGCAAGTGACATGGGAAAAAAAAATACTTATCAAAACGAGTTAAACATTTCAATTCATTTGAATGGAATAACATGTTCCTAACAATAAACCCACTATGTCACTTCCAAAAGTTAGAAAACAACATTAAAAAGTGGTTTGTTGAATTAAGGGCTAAATAGGAATATTTCAAAACCAAGCAAGTGGAGAAACTGTAGCAAAACCCCCAGTTTTTCCTTTTTTTAAATTTATTTTAAAATGCATTCCCTCCCCTTCCCCAACCATTTTTGACTCATTCTCTCCCTCTCTATTCCCTATAGATAAGTATAAGTGAGCTCAAACTTACGATAAGCTTTAAACATTTTTATGTTGGTAGCAAGTTTTTGGATATCCACTGTTTTATATTGTATAATTATTAGGTTTGTATTAATTTTTACTGTTGTATATTGCATTATTATCATTTTTGTATTGATTT
>NW_017729002.1:12444877-12445299 GCF_001723915.1 Gavialis gangeticus
TTAATCAATTAACCTAAAGTTACCCCCGAGCCTCAGTTCTTCAGCCCAGGCCCCTCTCATCTACTGGTTCTAATCCCAGTCCCGGTGACTTCAATTTCCAGCAACTTTCACTCCCTACACTTCTACTTTCTTACCTTAACCTTTCTCCAGGTATCCCAAGTACACCAAGTGCATACATACATACATACATATAACAATACCCAACTTAGGAACTCACTTGTGTGTACGTATAGGTGGGTGGTATGTGAGGAAATTAGTGAATACATATACATATATATACATATACATATACATATACATATATATACATAGATAGATATCATTGTGTGTGTGCGTGTGGTATATGAATTAGTAATCCACATATGTGTATTGGATGTGCAGGTGTTGGTAACTGGTAACTGATTCTGTCTAAATTTGGTGTG
>NW_017729002.1:12455441-12462153 GCF_001723915.1 Gavialis gangeticus
CTGCTAGTGTGTATGCCTAGTAGGGGTGGTAAGCTTAGTAGGGGTGTATGCACCTAGTGAATGTGTGCACTTAATTTTTATGTGTGCACGTGCAATTGTACACCACACCCTCCTGTCTAACAGCGCAATATTGAGATCCTGAGCGTTGGCCTGACCCCTCAGGGCAACAAAACAACAGCTGAAAATCTGTACTCTCCAGATCCAAGTGTAGATCAATTAAGTAAAGGTAAAACATAAAATAATACAAGTCTCCAGGGAAATCTCAAATATTCATAAAAGACAACATGGTCATTGGAGTCAATCCCCTAAACAAGTTTTCTGACATATTTAAGATTCCAACTGAAGCCAGAGGACCTGATTCTTGTGCTGTTGACACTGCTATAAAGATACACACTTGAAGTATAATTACCAGGAACAAAATAATTATTTCAATTTCACACTGAAGCCAAAAAATGCAGGGGAGAAAAAACATTCTTCCTTTTTCCACATGTGTTCTGTTACCCTTTGCATATGGCATAAGTTAGGCTAGGTACAAACACCACACTGGTATAAGTGATCAGAAACTGGTCGACAACCCTAACAGAACAGAAGTTTAGTGCATATAGAACAATTTTAAAATGGCAGAATATGGTCTAAGATAGGCTTGAATGCATGTAGTATCAGACTTAAGTGATTAGGTTAAACCGGTCTAACAAACTTCTGTACTAGAACCCCTCTTGACTTGAGGTAGGTCACAGTCTGCCAGCATCCCAGTCACCTTTGCAGCACTGAGGGAACCAATCCTTCCTTCTTTGAACCATCTCTTTCCCTGGCACACAGTGGAGGGCTGCAGGTGCCCGCTGCTGGAGAGGGATTGGGGGAGAGGGGAAGAGGGGAGGAATGAGAGCTGGGCATGGGCAAGCAGTGTTATGCCTCTGGCTGATGCTGCTGGGGGCGGGGGGAGAAGTGTGTTCAGCTTTGCCTGGCAGCCAGTCAGGGGTGGCCCAGCCCAGGGAGCCCGATGGGAGCACCCCCAACCTGCTAGCCTCAGGCAGTGCAGACAACCTGCATGCCCCTCTCCCCCACCCCCGAAGGGAGAGCATGTTCACTCCCAACCTAACTTAGGGCACATAGAGTAAAGCATGCAACTGAGATTGCTTCAGCCTTGGGTTTTTTTTGAATGTCTGTACCTGGATTTAATATGATCAAAAATAATCTTGAGCTCTGCTATGGAGAATTATGAAAAAAAAACATTTAGAAACAATATTACCTTTACCTCTCTCTCATTGTGCTACAACACATGGTGAATTCAGACACTCGCCACACCTGGTTTATGGTCACATGACTTAGTTTAATTTGCACAATTGTAGATTGGGAGCAGTGTGTGCAGACATTCTCTGGCTGGAAGCTGCACCAGGAACCAGGTGTAACTTGGGACTTTGGGAGAAGGTTGCCTTTCCAGGGTTGGGGGAGCAGGGGCAGTCAGAGGACTAAAAGTAGCCCTGTCAATGTATGTGTGTGTGTAGGGGGGTGGGGGGGAAGGTAAAGAAGAGTACAGCCCCAGGGCCAAGGCGAGAGGCAGACGTTTGATAGTTCAAGCTAATCTATTCCCCACTCTAAGTTAGTATACTTACTCAACTAACTATGCATGTACCCAAAGGCTAGTTGTCTTATGTTCAATACATCCAAGTTAAGCATTCCATACTCCCTGTATTTAAACAGAAAATGCTCAGCTATTACAGAAGTTGTATTACAAGAGTACTAGGTTAATTCTATGCTTCCAATATCCAAATTAATTTGTATCTGGACACGTTTAAATAATTTCTTAACATCTGCATACCTTTAACTAAAATATTTCACTAAAATAAATTATTTTACTTCATTGAGTGAGCCCTTAATCTAATGCATACGAACAAAGCAAATTCATTGCATTATGAGGCATTGAAATGCTGCATTCATCACAATATTATATGATATACAAAATGCAACTTGACTGATAGTGATTTAGTAAACTTGAGGAAATCTATAAATTATAAACATGGGTTTGGACAACAAATTTCACATGGACGAGGATACAAGTATCTTTAAAAAACTGTTACACATAAAAACATATAGATGTCTACTTGGTAGAGTATGGGGACTATTGGAAATGAATTTGGATAATTAGTTGTTTGCACAGAAAAAATATTTTACCTAACACAAATAATCAGATAGAATTCATTTTTGGAAAGTGCATAATAGCATTGTATTATTTTTACTGTGTTTAAAATAATAATACACAAAACATTAAAAAGGTGTTTTTTGGACATAATTTGACAGTACTGTACTAGCATTAGAAAGACTTCCTTCCATCATACATTGGACAAGTCCAGCACAGCTTTAAGATTTCTTCATACATTTTCTTTCAGTTTTAGCAAATTAGAAACATTAACTATTTAGATAAGATAACTGAATACACACACACACACACACACACACACACACTAGTTATGATGCAACATTTCCTAGTCTTGAACTGTCAAAACTGGGAAAAAAAACTAGGAGCGAAACTGTTTTTACATAATCTTTTTTGCAGAGAGATCAAAAGTATTGCCAGAGTTTATGTTTGTAGGGAGCGAAGAAAGAAATCTGAAGAACAATTATTACTTGCCTAACTTGAGAATGCCATACTTATTGTACCATATTAACTTTATTACAAAGAAGTATCATATGATAACGCTGTTCAAAGCACTCTTAAAAACGCTGTGGAAGACAATGGAAAGCAGTGTTATCTTTTCAACTGTTTACATCAGATTCCATAACAAAAGAGAGAGCTGCAATTTCCTTTTGAAAGACTTCTAATTTGAGTATGTTCAGTAAGCAAAAGCATCCACATAAATGGAGAATCTCTATTCTTATGGTCCATGTATAATATTTTCCAACATTTCTTCGTACCATAGCTCATTTTCAAAAGTAAAAAAAATCTTAATTATAATATGCCTATTTAATAAAATGCTTTTTCATTAAAAGTATTTCTTTAACATCAGGTAACACAAATAGACAAGCTTTGATGGCATTTTTTAAAAAAGTCAGAGAGGCACACACAAAGATGACATTAAAATAAATCACTTACTTTTCTGTCCTCTGTTTCTACACAGGAACTGCACTCTGCTTTAGTATCCTGAAGACACACAAAGAAGAAAGAAGAAAACAGTAATCAGAAAGGTAGCTCCTGCCATAGAACACATTTCCTATAGTCATGGAAAAAACTCAGAACAAAGAAAGGGCACCAAAGTACTGAAAGCTGCTTCTCAACCCATTACTCTTTATTGCAATGTTATTTTTGTATGTACAGTACCCTTAAAATTACACTCAACTTATAAAGGCTTTAAGTAAGCCTTATTAAGCTTTATTAGAAGCAGATGTCCCATAAGATAGAATTCGAAGATCATAAAAAACAAATTTACTTCAATACACAGAAACCAGCTAAACAATAAAATTGTAAGCCTTCTCTGGTTTGTCAAACTGATTCACTTTTTTGCACTTATCCTTTGAGGAAACATGACTTCTTCCCCTCGTCTCTAAACACAAAATTTAGAATTCCATTCAACTCATGTAAATAGCCACATTCACTATTGTCATAAGTGGAAAAAAAAGCAAGCAAGCAAATGTACTTTTGTCTTGATAATACCTGTGAATCAGAACTTACATTTTAAGAGCTCTTTAGTAATGTTTAAATCTCAGATGACATAACAGAAGTTATTTTATACTGGCTGACTTCTTGAAGATACTTATTTTATGGAACTGACTACACTATAGATTCTTTCAATTCTTTACTTCAAGTATATTTATGTTGCCTACATGAATTTTTTGTGCTTATGTTCTTTTAAGATCCAAAAGCTTCAGTTCTGATGATACTTCATACCCTTCCATTCATTGCTTATGGCACCTCTTCCTTACTTCTACAGCTTCTGATTGCAGATGAAACATCTGAATTAGTTTACTAAAAAGACTGCTGTATGTCAAGTGGACCTTATATTAACAAGCCATAAATCAGAATTACATGTTTCGGACCCATGTCTTATTTTTATCTGCATCTCTATACTTGACAGCTAACAATTAACATCTTGATACATCCCCTGGTACTCACGTTATTCCTCCTACCAAAACAATCCATTTGGTCAAGTTATCTAAATGTTCCCCATCAGAGCACTCACAAGTGAGTAAATAGTTGGAACTACTGCTCCAGAATCTCTCATGTGACTATTACTTACACATCTGATTTTCAGAGGTTCTGTGCCACCCTTGACTTGAATTCAGCTTGGATGCTCAATACATCTGAACCTCATACTACAACTTCATCGATTTCCTATTTCTTTATTCATTTCCTTCTCATCCTGTTATTTTAAGTCCTCCACCTTGCAGGGCATTTTTAGTCTTGTAGTAGTGTTTCTACAGATTGGAATCTCAGTTCTATTTCCAGCTGTCCGTGCAGTTCTGTATCTTTACTCTTTGCCAGTTCTAATTATCTGACCTCTGTTCATGTTATTCCGTAATAGTGCAAATCTTCACTTCATACAACTATCCACTATACACGTGGATAGTTCATTGCTTCTATGGAAATCATACTCTGGACTTCATTTATTTTCTTGAATCATGATTTTGTTCTACACATTAATTTTTGCAAACAGCCAGCATAACAAATTTTCAGTCAATTAGAATAATGGAAAGATTAAGTGTGACATGTTTTGCTTTGTTTTTCAAATTCACTTTTGCTCTAGTTGGGTGCTCTGAGCTATTGTTTTCCTTTAATTACTGCAACATAACAGATTTCTGTTGAAAGAGGTGTTATTCAGAGTACAGCAAAGGAAGAGACTTGGTAGTTTCAGGTAAAAAAAAATCTTAATAAAAGCTACAACCACTTTGACTCACTGTAGATTATTGGCCAGGAGTTATTGCGTTTAGTGCCATTCGGATAGCTTTTTCCATTGAAAATAAGGAAAAACAAACAGCAGGGCCAGGAAATAAATGAACAACCCCTTAAAGTTCTTCCTGGCAAAATATCCGCATGGCCAATTATAAATTAACGGCCTTTGGTCACCTTTAACTTAGGGAAGATATTGTTTGAGTAGACACAGAGCACAGGTCCTTGTGCAGCTCAAGCCTTTACCATAACATTTTCTATTGAAGGAAGGGCAAAAAAAGGGAAAAAAGTTGGGAAGAGATTTGAATACACACAAACATAGCAAGGAAGATAGTGAAAATGAAAAAAATACAAGTACATAAAATAAGGTCAGCACTCTCTCATATATATATGAAATATAAATCTCATAGATATATAAAATCAGATATCCTGCAAAAATATTTTGTAATACAATAAGTGTAAAACGCCTTACATTTTTTCTGTAAAATTTGTTTTCAAATTCTATTTTCCCCCTAAAATAAAGCAGTTCCACCAAAACATCTGTATTTTCTAATTTAATTATGTTGGCACATCTCAGGACCTTTAATATTTTTTGCTATTTTTGTCTGAAGCATCTCATGCAAGGAGCCATGCTTTATTGCATACTATCTTGTGTACAAACATTTTCTTTCAACTTTGATTCATTTGACCTTTTTTCTTCCTGTTTTGTAGACAAGGAAATACCAGTACCTCTGCATACTGGTAGACTCAAAATGCCTTCTGTTTACTCTTACCCTTTTCAAAAGTACTGAGGACTTTATTTTTTATATATATTATATATACGCAGCACTAGAAACTTTATTTTCATATAGCGTAACTGCAGATTTCATTAGCTAATACTTCACCTGTTAGCTGCATTCTGGATCACCATTTGGGGATAATGTAATGCTCTTTAACATATTTATTGGTTAATCAAAATGAATCATATCATTTCATAGTACCAAGGACAAAAGTACTTCTATTTTGCAAGCTGACTTCTATTAAAAGCAAGCACAGAATAAACCAGCTCTCATCAAAATCAAGCTAAGACTATTCCAAATGAGAAATACTACTCACTGAACAACCTGCATAGCTTTACTCCCCTTCATTCTCCCATAGACTATTTAATCTTGTTATTTTGCCATTGTCCTTTTCCATTGCAAGCTATCTTTTTCACACCTAAATTCATAAACATCTACTATTCAAAAGACAATGTGAAAAACTTCCAATTTTACCTGGACAAATGGAAGAGAGATTTCTTTTCCCTACATTTATCTGCGACGTTTCCTGTGCTCTGTAAACTGCTTCCTAGGAGTGGGTGCTAATAAGTATAAACCAGCCCAACTGAGAATAGTTTGAAGAGTTCTACCTGCAAAGTCAGCAGCTACTACAAAATGTGGCTACAAGCAAAATGCTACCAGAGGCATTGAAGATACTGCTGTCCAGTAGATAAGGATTTGGACTGAAAACCTGACCTATTGTACTTTTAATAAATTATTTTACTTCATGTTGGCTCAATTTCCCCATCAGTGAAATAAAGATGACACATATCTCCCTTATAAAATACTTCAAGATTGATAAACATATGGTGTCAACATTCTTAGAAGTACTATTCAATGGTACATCCCGGGGTTTACTTATCCTTAGATTTCCCAAAATAAGAACAGTATAAGAACTAGTTCCATTTTGGCTTCTAAAGCACAAATCTTGATTTGGTATTGTACACAAGGACACAACAACACCATTAAATGATAGTTTAAAAACACTGTTAAACCAGTGTTTTGCTTATTAAGATACTTGTTTGAATCATCT
>NW_017729002.1:12467153-12471558 GCF_001723915.1 Gavialis gangeticus
TTGGTATTGTACACAAGGACACAACAACACCATTAAATGATAGTTTAAAAACACTGTTAAACCAGTGTTTTGCTTATTAAGATACTTGTTTGAATCATCTTTGACTAGCTTATCCAAGCCAGAAATGCAGGTGGAACTCTAGCAAGCAAAAGCCACTTAATGTTCTACTCCTCTTTCTTGAATGGATTCTCTACACTGCTAGGTTTTTTTGTTTTTTGGGGGGTTTTTTTGTTTTACAGATACAGATTTCAAGATATGTCTGGTAAAAGACTTAGGTACCTAACACAGATATAATGCAGTGGAGACACTTAAGTACAAAACTGCAATTCACAATCCCCTACTTAACTGCTCTTTAAACCTGACGGTCTCTAAATTCATGATGCATCTCTCTATTTGACTTCCAGATTCCTATTTTGCACATGTTCAGAAATAGCCCCATCTGAAGAGCTTGTCCTCAGTTTCTATCTCAACCCAGTGGGAATAGTTATTCCTTTGCCTAAGGGGCCTAACCCTGTGAGTACATGACAGGGTATCTAACACATTTCACCCGGAGAAGTCATAGATTCTGCTTCCTGTTCTTGATCCCTGGGCAGTTTGTATGTATTAATACTCAACTTACCACTGGATAAAATGTAGTCCTGGGAGCAGGGACCAGAATCAACAGCTCCATTTCTTGCGATGAGTGCCTCAGTGTAACTGGGCCCTGTGGTGGGGGATGGGGAATGAGGGGTAGAACCCTGAAATATAGCCCTGAACGCAAGCCCACAGGTCAGGTTGCTATGGGACCTATCAGGCTGGAGGGAGGGGGCGGCCAAGAGGCCAGCAGCGATAATGAAGGACACCTGGGCAGAGTAATTAGCAGGGATCCTGGTTCTACCTGATTAAAAAAAAAAAAAAGCACATTTTTTTCTGTGGTGGGTGCAGGCCCAGAACTCACAAGGGAAAGATCAGTGGCTGAGGATCCCAAGGCCCACAAGGACTGAAGCAGGGGCCAAGGGAGCCAGAGCCACGAGGGCATGGCTGGAGCTGAGGCCCAAGAGCTTGTGTGTGGTCCTGGGACAGAGGACACAGGCTAAGGAGTTCAGACAGAGTAAAATGGGACAAAGCTGGGGAGGGGCTCAACCCAGAAAAGGGCCTGCCACCCAAAACCCTCTTTGCCCTCTAGAGAAGAGGCAGCCTTCCTGTCAATTTATAACATCAAGGCATGGCAGAAACATAGCAGGGTGGGACCCTGAGGGGTCAAAGAAAGAAACACAATGGGTGCCAGGTGGTGACCAGAAGAGGTATTCTGGTATTATACCCATCCACTAAAGAATTGTGGTCACACTTTCTCCTGCAGGATTTGTAGGTACACAACCCAAACTAACCAAGAACCTGGTGACTAGGGCACTGTCTAAGGGAGCGGATTTGAACCACTTCTGGCTGAAGAGTAAATTGGACACAGGTCTCTTGTTTCTAGTAAGAGTCTCTGAATTTCAAAATACAGAAGCAATTACCTGCAGGCAACCTAGCTCCTGAAAAGGGTGTGGGCAAGACACAGCTCTTTGCAGCATTTCCTACAAAATAATCCTAAATGAAATTGATCGCTGCCTGGTGTACGGGGTTTTTTTGGATCACTGTTCTGAGGTGTCTATCTTTCTCTGTACACTGTACAGGAGGCCTAATGATTTTATAAATCCTATCTTGGATCTAGCTCTTTCTACAAGAAAGAGAATAATTTAAAAACTTAAGAACATATAACTAACAAGTTTTCCATTGCTCATAGCACTAAAAGGAAACAGAACAGATTAATAATCTATGATAGGCTGCAACTAATGAGTCTATTTTAGACCCATAATTTACTCTTTATTAGCTGAAGGGCAATCTTTAATTTGTTATTGATTACACATTTAAAAGAAAAACATGTAGGTGTTCATGTGCTCTTTTATGGGAAAAATTCTGGATTCCCTGACAAAAGTAAAGCTCAGAGCTGGCCTTAGAGAAAATGGTGCCCAGAGCAAACATGTATTTTGGTGTTCCCCCCTCTCATTTCCCTACCCCCCCACCCCCAGCTGCTGCTGTGCAGGAACAAAGTGAGCAGACTGGCGCAGAAGCCACCCTTCTTGCACATGCCCAACTCAACTCTTCCTGAGCAGTGGCTACAGCCAAGAGTCAGGCTGGGCTGGGCACTGTGTGTGGGGTACCCCTGCTAACCGTGGTGCCCTGGACAATCTCCCATCCTTAAGGCTGGTACTGGTAAAGCTGGCACTGGTAAATAATATAAAGTCATGGCAGCTGCAAAATGAAAATGTGCACCAAATAACTTTTGTTTCCTGTTGAAGACCACACTAGTGACACAAAGGAAGCCATCTGGCACAAGTAATACAACTGACATCTTTCCAGGACTATTCAATTTACCCATGTCCCAATTCATTTATTAAGCCCGTGCTTTTTAAAATTTATATAATATTGTGGTTTGTTATCTTGCTCATGCCATCATTCAAGAAGCCCAATTAAAATTTTTAAATGGCAGAAACAAAATATGATTGGTGTTGCTTCTGCTATGTTTGATGTCTTCTGATGGCCTATGACCTGGCCTTTTCAAAACACAAACATTCAACTGCCTTGTTCCCAAATAGTGACTTAACTCAGGCTGCCTAAGTATCCAGCATAGTTCATGTCAGGGCCATGCATGCTTATCAGAACCTCTAATTGTCCAAGGGGAAAGGAAACACTTTTTCTGACATAACTAGTGTCAACATTCTCTGGCTGGCTCAGTAATGTATTAGGTGTTGAAATCTAACGGTGTGTTTTACCTACTATAAACATCTCTTCTAAAGCACAAAGTCATGTGAAACTAATGTTGAATACATATTGTCAAACTTGCCCTACCATTTACATACAACTAGGGAATAAACATAAACAAATGTTCTGCTAATTCTTTACCAATTGAGTTTTCAGTTTTTGGTTATTAAAACATCACTATCAATTCATAAAATACTTGTTTATTTACTGTGTTGGACAAAAACAAGAAGCAAGGCCTGATAAAATGTACAGAAGCTGCAGATAGGAAAACAGACTTTCACAAATGGTATGTAGTACCTTGTTTTCAGATCCTGCAAACACTTATAAAACATTTAACTTTACAATAGAACTATTATAGATAGTAAAAATAAGTATATCCTGAAGTGTTTGCAGGATCCAGAAAGCAACCTAGAGGTGCAATCTAGGTTCCAAGGACCTAGAGATGCAATCTCCTGGTCCAAGGAATTTTGTGAAAATTTCATGTTAAGTGTCTACGTTGGCCTACAACTAAGGTATGATTGGTAGGCCTGTGCAAAACAGCACCACTTCATTTCAACTTCCATTTAGCCATTTCGAAGGGACAGCATTTCGTTTTGTCATTTCATTTAGTTTCAAAGCACTGTTCCGTTTTGTTGAAACGGTTTTGCTGTTTCAACATTTTGCCCATAGGCTATAATGGGGAATCATGAAAATGCCTATAACTTTGTCATTTATTGCCTTATTGAAAATGAAAATTGCAGGGATGGTATCACCTTCTACAGTCATGATGCCTGGCAAGTTTCAAGGAGTTAAGCACAGGCATTTCTGGGAAACTGCACCTCAAACTGTTCAAAACAAAACTGATATCACTTGGTGGCAGTGGCAGCCTGCTGTCATCCCACGTGCAGATCTATGGGTCCACGCCCCCTGGAAGGGCTGCAGAGCTATGCCAGACTCTTCCAAGGGGGTGCAGAGCCCTGGACCTGTGTGCAGGATGACAGCATGCTGCCACTGGCAGCTGGGTCCAGCACCAGAGTCAACCCAGCGCAGCCCATGCCAAGCTCTGGGAAGAACCAGTGCTGGCACTGGTTCCAGCTGGCAGTGGCAGCCTGCTGTCACCCCACACACAGATCCAGGGGTCTGCACCCCCTGGGAGAGCTGTGGGGCTGTGCCAGGCTCCTCCCGGGTGGCACAGGCCCTCCTATTTGTGTGTGGGATGATAGCATGCTGCCGCTGCCACTTCCTGGCACTTGGCACAGGCTCTGCCCAGTGCCAGTCCCAGCTGGCAGCAACAGCCTGCCGTCATCCTGCATCATCCAGGGGCCTGCGCCTCCCTGGGGAGAGCTGGGGAAAGCAATCAGAGAGTTGGGGGAAAGATCAGGGAGCTGGGAAATCCAGCTGGGAACTGGGGGAACGTTCAGGGACCTGAACATTCCCCCAGCTCCCAGTTCGATTCCCGAGCCCCCTGTTTGATTCCCCAGCTCTCTGATCATTTCCCCGGATCTTTCCCCCACTTTCAGTGGCAGCCTACTGAAAGTTTCCCCCCCATTTCAGTGGCAGCCTGCTGAAAGCCCACACGCAGATTGGGGTCCTGCGGCCCCCAGGAAGAGCTGGGGAAATGATCAGAGAGCTAGGGAATCGA
>NW_017729002.1:12471569-12475537 GCF_001723915.1 Gavialis gangeticus
TGATCAGAGAGCTAGGGAATCGAACAGGGAGCTAGATGTCAATATCGAAGCAGTCCTTCCCCGCTCTTTACCCTCCCTCTCCTTTGTTTCTGTTTAGCTGCAGCAAACATGGCTTCAGAACTCGAAGCTGTTTCGAAGCCTTTTGTTTCATTTCGATCTTGCTGTTTTGAGCTTGAAAACGTGTCAAAACAGCTTCGAAATGAAACACGCATCAAAAATTCTACCACCAGTCAAAAGAGGATTTTCTACCCTTTTAATTTAGCTTGTCATGATAATTGATATGATTCAGAATGTCTAAAGTTTAAAACACTGGTCACAGGAGAAATGAGTATGTCAATTTGCTTTATAATCACATAATATTGGGAATTACTGTACTGAAAGAAAGGAAAACAGGTGAAATTGCTGAAGATAGCCTGATTCTTACTGTTGTTTCTGCTTCACAATACAGGCAAAATGCTATAAAAGTTAGATGATTTGGTTTCTTCAATCCCTTTATTTTTGTTTTTGTTTACTGAATTGCAAATAAAAACCAGGGAAAGGAACCTGAGAAAATAACTTTCATTCCTGCTTAGAGAATTAGAATATAAATATAGACACATATATCTTATTTACTATTAGTATATCTATAAAATCTCTCAATCTCTCTCGAGCCCCCTGCCACCCCTCTCCCCACACACATTTTCTAGTTTGTCTTCCCTGCATGTCTCAACCCTGAACTGGAAGGACTAGCTGTAAGCAGCACAGTAGCTTTGTATACACTTTTCCAGCAATAGAAATATCTTTAGTATTCAAAGCCAGAAATCTGAAGTTATGTTTAGTGCCAGATCCTTCCTATCCCTAATCACACTATGTACTGTTTTTATCACATTGAATTGCACCTTTTTCTTTGTCAGTAGTTCCATTGAAGAAAATGTTGTAAAGTGTTAGTAAAGGAGTACAGTTAGGTCCTTGATGAGCGTATTCTATATAGTTTGATACATATACAGACTCCCTGTCCAAGTAATCTACACTATGGATCAGGATGGTTACTCAGCCCTTTACTGATTTCTTAAGAATAATTAGTATTATTTGTGATCTTATTCATGTGTTTTGTGTGTGGAACCTTTAGAAACCAGACTGAAAGCCAATTTGTATCAAAAGTTTATTAACCAGCAAAAACAGAACTCCTGGAACAGCTGACTCGGAATAAGTTTGAAATATAGACCTAGAAGTGAAACTTACTTGTTCCATTAGTAATCCCCAAGATATAAACTTGTTCTTTCCATGGTTGAAGAAGCATGTACAATACTGATAACTCTTAAGAACGAGATAACAGAATTGACATTTGGGCCAACCACATCATGAGTATGAATGGGAGAATTTGAAGCTGACACAAAGTAAAGGTTTATGGTGCAGAATGAAAAGGAACTTGCAATGTGAAATCAAGATTTATCACAAGAAATATTCCCTCATTCTGCACTTCAAGGATGGGCTCCCAGCATGTGGGAGTTTTCTGGGGGTAACACCACAAAAGATGATGTGAATTTGAGTCTACAGAAGTTGACTAAACGATGTTCACAACTAGTTCAGCTGATATCACTCTTTAGCTATCTGACAAACCCCTTGCCATGCCTCATAAAGGTGTATGTAACTATACTATTACCTCCTGCTCTGTTACTTAATAATACAGTTTAAGGAGTCACAAAAATATAGCCAATACAAAATTAAATCAAAAGGTAGGTAGACAATTGATCCGATTCTTGAGCTAACCAAACAACTTCCAAAGGCTATATAAAGAAACTCAAAAGGGCATTTCCAATTAATACAAAAGCCAATTACATAAACATACACAATAAAACAAACTTAGGTAAGAGTCTCCATACGTTTAAGTAGGTATCTGTTGAAATAACTGAATCTGACACTGGATCCTAAAATCAACTATAAACTAACTACAGCAAACCTCCTCTGGATAAGGGATGTATTTGGTAGCCGTGTTGGTCTGAGACAAAGAACTGGAAAAATCTAGAACTCTTGGTTCACAGATTATACTTTTTATCAGACCTACTAGGAGATTGCAAAAAAAATCTTTTTCTGTAAGCATTTGGGCTCAAACACTCTTCATCAGGCTCAGGGAACATTAAAGATGGTAAAAAGTCCCCACAGGATTTTATTTCCTACCTATGGGGAATTTTTACCATTTTAAATTTTCCCTGAGCCCAATGAAAGGCATTTGAGCCTGAAACCTTGCAGAAAAAGATTGAGGGGTTTTGCAATTTCCTGGTTGGTCTAATAAAAGATAATATCTCTGAACCAAGAGTTCTAGATTTTTGCACTCCTCTGGATAAGACATTTAAGTGAGAAAATCCTTCTTATTAGTTAGGTCTGACTTAATCTAATGATAGAATTATTATGCATAGGTAATAATATTTACTTGGGAAAAAATACAAAAAAGGAACATCTATACTCATATTTAATAAGAACCAGATTATTAAGGATTTGATATACCAACACATGATAAAAACAAAAATAGTTCAGACAAGTTTATGAACAACTGAGATAATGGCAGCAATGGAAGTTAAATTCTTCATAGTCAGACCTCAAAGCTTTTACAAGTCAAATATCCAGGGGGACAAGGTAACATTTTTTCCTTTGTCTCTGGGCTCCACGTTTTCATAGACTCACAAAGCTTATCCCTGGAAAGAGTCAGCAAGTTCTCAGTTGAAGTCCCCAAGCCATGGAATGCCTATCGTCTTTTTTGTTAAGACATTAGAATCCGCTACAAAGCTTAAGTCCTCCTTTACTGTCAGAGAGAAAAGGCAGATTTCATCTCTTGATCAGTAAATGGTAAACTGGGAGTTTCAAATAACATTCATCTAATTGTTTTGCTTCCACCTTTGTTGTGTGATTGAGGAATACCTTCAGTTAAATGATGTGATATTCAGTATGCATTGTAATATCTGTTTTCTTCTCTGCCGAAAAATACACAGGCTATACAACATGAAACAAGCTTAATGATGCAAATCCAGTGATGGAAAAGGGAGAATATGAAATGGTCTTCTTGCTTACTTTCCTTAGAACATTGTTTTCCTTAGAACATTATATAAGTACTATAATGATGGGTGGGTGACCAGGGCAGGAGACCTGGGCACTGCCTAAGGAAGAGGTGAAGGGCAGTAGGATGAAACCAATGGAAGCCTCAGCCTCCTATCTCCCATCCACACTTCTCCTACCCTTCACCTCCCCCGCTCCAGATCTGGCAGCAGGAAAGGTAGAAAAGCAGTGGTAGCACATGGTACAGGAGCAGGTTCACTGTTGTTGAGAGAGATGTTATCTCCTATCTTTGCTGCCAAAAACAGTTGCCTGAGAGTCAGAATTGGAGCAGGGCAGGTGCAGGTTGCAGGAGGTGGGTACTGCCCAGGGCACGGTATAGCCAGTTATGCCTCTGTCTGAGCTCATTGATTCCATGGTTACCTCTGGGCAGGGACAAATCCTGAGGGCATGTAGCAGCATAGTTGCACTGCCTTTCAGAGCATGCCATAAGAGCAACATCCAGGGACATTACTGAAGTTTCCCCTGCATCTCTTGGGCCCCCCTTCCCTTCCCTTCCTGTTCAGCAGCATCTTCCTTCCCTCCCATTCTGCCCCACCTGCCATTCCTACTGCCCCCAGCTGACCCAGGGGCCAGAGGCACTCCAAAGGTATTCCTGCCTCACTCCAGTTAAGCTGCATAGGGAGTTAGGATCATCCAGAGACAGTGGTGGTGGTGGCACCAGCAGCTGCAAATGGGTTCCCCATCCCTGCTGGGTTTCTCTTCTGGTTCTCCCCAGCCTGAGAGCAGGCATGCATGTGGGGGGAACCCCCTCTGCTGCCACCGCTGTTCCTAGCTGAGCTTGGCCCTATATGCAGCCACTTGCTTAATTCTTAGCTGCAGCAGGGCAGGAGCGACTAGGGTGGGGTGACAGCAGTAGCAATGGTCAGGTCTCTCCCTAC
>NW_017729002.1:12480537-12494524 GCF_001723915.1 Gavialis gangeticus
GCAGGCATGCATGTGGGGGGAACCCCCTCTGCTGCCACCGCTGTTCCTAGCTGAGCTTGGCCCTATATGCAGCCACTTGCTTAATTCTTAGCTGCAGCAGGGCAGGAGCGACTAGGGTGGGGTGACAGCAGTAGCAATGGTCAGGTCTCTCCCTACACACCCAGAGGCATAAGCAGAGAGGATGAAAGGGAAGGAAGAGGATTGGCTGCTGAGCACTGAGGCAAAGAAAGCAGGGTGCTGAGAATGGCTGGGGCAGATTCTTACCTTATTTGGGAACTTTAAAAAGTCCCTGGCTGATGCTCGTGTCATGGTCTGCCCATCCCCTGCACCACTGGTCATACACCCTTTTAAAAATTCTGGATCCACCTCTGGGAGGTCAAATATTGACTTGAAAACTTATTACTAACAACAGCAGTCCTATGTTGGAAAGTTTTCCTCATATTTTCTAATTCTGCAGTGAATTCTGATAATATCGAAACAATAACATATCTAATTCATTACTTGCTAGATCCTGGAAGCTAGCTGTAGCGGATGCTATTAAAATATTATTTGTACAGTGGGCAAAGTACTAGTATCTAATAGTAATTTTTAGGATGCTTATATTTATCTCATGGTTATATATGTTGTTTTTGACCCATGAGCACTTATTATTTTATTTCAACAAACACAAGTCTTTCTCTTTTCAAAAACTCTCTCTCTTTCCTGTCCATTTTTTTTCATTTCCATTATAAGGCACATTAAGCAAGATATAACACTTACATATAAACATTTCACAAACATCTTCTGCTACAATTATACACTTGAGACCTGATTTATGAACCTACCTGACAATAGGGCATATACATGCTTCTAATTGCAATGTCTTCATCCCTAATACAAGTATTAATTGCTTTAATATTTACATTTTTGCAACAACAGCCTGTTTTCGTATTTGGGATAACAAGCATAGCCACAATATGTAAGCACTTAATTAGAGTATTGGAGCAAGTGAAAAAGAAAACAAACAGCAAAGGTTTAAAAGTTAAATAAAATGGAAAGGTTTGCAAAAAAAACGTGTACTAACATTTTAATTTTTATGTGAAAATAATAAAATATAATATGGAAAAGGAACTCATTTCATATACACACTAGTCTGTGCACAAGAAAAAGACTTGTATACGGGTAAATGTTTTGCTTCACATTTGCTAAACTCTTCTGATCTGTGGCTGCAATATCACAAATGGTCAGCAGATGGAAGCAAATAACTTTGCAAAATCTATTTCAACTTTCCACCAGATTCTGTTGCATAGAAGATAAAGGGACTGCAGTGATCAGATTGTTCAAGTATTTTATGTACATAAAATGAATTGGCCTCCAAACAGCAAAATCACTAAGTAACGAGTATTGGTTTGCTATTTGGATGTAAATACTGAAGTTTCAAATAATAATCACTGAATAATTTTGAATACTAAAACATTATACATCAATGCTAAAAAATTAAACAAAGGGAGACAAACATTAAGCAGAAGTATTATAGCTAATGTAACAGGAAAGCAAGATAATCAAGTTTTATTTTATGGGCTTTACATTTTTATGGACAGCTTGAATAACCTGAAACCCCTAAATTATTGGAAGAAATATTGTCATCTTTTTATTAATCGAAGCCTGGAAAATGAAGCAAGTCTTCCAAAAACTTGCTAATGACAGGCTGCCTGCAAAAAGTCACCTTAATTTCATGTTAACAACTTTATATTTTTGATAACTTTGATCATCTTTACATTTATAATATTTACTATAGTAGAGACGAAAACTGACCATCTGAAGTTCTAGTCTAACCGTTATGTGCTGAATGACTCCAATATGTAGAGAATTCCTAGTAAGACAATCCAACTATACAGGGAAAAAAAGATCCAGCCTAAGACTCACTGGAGGGCTCCTGCATAATAGTGCAGCGCTAGTTTAAGTATCTCTGGGTATGTCAACACAAGATGATTAATGTACAGTCGACTAATTCTACTGTCCAGTATTAGCACATCATGGCAAAAACCATGCTAATGCACAGTAAAATTAGTTTACTGCACATTAAATGTCACAAAAAGACAGTGTACCTTTGTTACTGTGCATTAGCTCTGGCTACTGCATGTTTATTTAGTACCTCATATTAAAGGTACTAAACGTAATGCACAGTAGCAACAGAACATTAATGCACGTGTAGACACCCCCTCTGATGATAATCTTTAATAACACAGGTCCAAGCCATTTAAAGTGAAACACCAAAATAAGCAGCTCAGTTTTTACCCAGAAACTAAATTGCAGTCACAGTCAGATCACAGGAAAGCAGAGCTGGAAGGGACCCGGCAAGGTCATCTAGTCCAGCTCCCTACTCAAGGCTGGATCATCCCTGATGAAACCATCCCAGCCAAGCATAACCTGTTCTAACCCGCTCTTGAAAATTTCCAGGGATGGGGATTCCACAACTTTTCTCGGCAGCCTGTTCCAATGCTTGATTACCCTCATGGTTAGAAAGCTCCTCCTAATCGCCCACCTAAATTTCCCCTGCTGCAACTTGAAACCAATGCTTAGTCCTATCCCTTGCTGCCATAGAGAAAAGCCTTCCTCACTGTAATTGCCCTTCAGGCAATTAAAGACTGTTATCAAATACTCTCTCAACTTTCTCTTCTCCAGACTAAATAACCCTGCTCTTTCAGACTTTCCTTATAAATCTTGCCTCCTAGGCTAGGGACAGAAGCTATATGTAAACTAATTTAAGTCATCAGAAACTGGTTTAAACCTGTAACAGAACAGAAGTTAAGTGCACATAAACCACTTTCAATATGGCTGAAACTGGTTTAAGGTAAACCTGGCTGAATGTAGTATCAGACTTAACTGATTTGGGTTAAACTGGTTTATGAAACTTGTCCCAGACCCCTTCCTGGTTCAAGTTAAATCACAGTCCCCCAGCACTGCAGCATGCTTTCCAGTCCTAGGCTGTGCTATCTGCTTCAGCAGAGAAAGGCTGAGGGATTTGGGGGAGACAGAGACTGCCTCCCACCAGGCAAATCTAAGCTGGGTCCTGAGGCCAGGGAGGGGGGTTAAACTTTCCTTCCCTTGAGTACAGAGCTGCCCTGCTAAAAACTCATTGCTGGCTGCGACTATGGACTACAAGTCCCAGAGATACCTGGAAGAAGGAATAGGAAGTTATGAACAGCCTTGCAGAGTCCGGCTGCTCTAATTCTGGACAGCAAATCCTAGAGACTTTGGGAGAAGCAAGAAGAGGAAGCAAACATACAGCCTACAGTGCATGTTGGTTACATGCCAGAGAGCCATGCTCTAGGACCCCCCGGTTTCTGGCCTGAGCTACTTCAAGTAAGAGGTGGGTCTTTTACACTGCAACTGTCTATGCTATGAGTTAAAGCAAATTTCATTCTGTTACTAAGTAGAGATACCTTGGCTCTCTACAAACCTCTTCACAGATACCAAGGTCAAGGCAAGAAATTTCTTTTCTACTTTCAGTACAGTCATAGGGATTTAGGGGGAGGGGGGATTAGGGGCAGGGAGATGGGGGGGTTAAGTGTGCTGCAATATCTCAGCTTCTGATTAAAATTTCTATTCTCAGTGCTCAAGCCACTGTTATTTTCATTTCATGTGTCAGAAGCCATCTGTATACCAAGTAAACCTGTGAAGGTAAAGGGAGGAAGAGGACAATTGGAAACCTTCATAATAATAGCTGAAAAGAAGAGGTTATGATGAAAAGGTTATTAATGCAGAGGTATTTCATCCGAACAACACTTTCCCTTGAAAGCTTTCTGGAAGATCTTTGGTTGTATCAACCTTTAAGAAGAGGCGATGCAAGTCTATTCAGGTCCATGACTCCTGCGTGAAAAGTATGTCTAGATACATCACTACTGTTGATTCCTAGCCGACTCTCTTCCTTTCCCCAGTCTCCCACATATATAGTCTATGATTTCAACTTCCGTAGTCATGCCACCTGTCACTCCCTAGATACCTTTCTCTTTTACTCGCCCTTGGGCAGCTCTCTCACTCCTCATTCAGATTCATCAAGCACTCTCTCTGTTTATACGTTCCCCTTCTTCGATGGATCCTTTCATTATCATCTATTGGCCATTGCTCTCATGCCCTGTCATTCAGCCTTTCCACATTTTCCAGTCCATCAGTACTGACAGTTTATTTGCTCTCATCCTTTTTGTTTGTTTTCTTACCAGGAAATAACTCCATAATTTACTCGTTAACTCTTCTGTCCCTCTCTCTGTTATCTGAACGGACAACATGTTGTCCTGCCTGCCCCCAGGATCTGCTCTCTCTACTGCATTCCCACTATGGATCGCTTCTGCTGTATTCCAAACTCTGATTTTCCAGCTTGAGCCACAAATCCACAATTCCAACAACCATTTCTTACCCCTTTTTCTTCTCTAAGCTTATTGAACACACTGCTTATAATAGTTATCTAGAGTTCCTCTCTTACCAGTTGAATCACAGACCCTTATTAATATAACTTCCAGACCTTGCACTCCACTAAAATGATTTTAACTATTCTTTTAAGACCCTCTTCCTAGATAAAGCTCAGAAACAGTATGCTTTTCACATCATCTTGGAATGTTGTTCTTTCTTCACTTCTATGGATCTCTCTAAATACTTCTGCAGAATGCCCTTTGAAGGAGCCTCATCATACTCTCTCCAACTCTCAGTGTGTGGGGGTCCCTTTCTCTTCTCCCTCTACATGTCATCCATATGTCACTCCATCTGTAAAAACAAATTCAAGTACTTATCTCCATGCAGACACCTCACAGATCTACCACTCTACTTCAGCCTAATTCCTTCTATCCAAACTAAACCTTTGTCCTGTCCTTCTGGTACCTTCTGATGAATTCCAAACTGTCAGTTTAAACTCAGTGTTATTTAAAACAGATGTCTCAGTATTACCTCTCCAAATCTACCTCTTAACTCCACTTGTTAAGACTCAACACTAAAACATGCCTGTCATTCAGACCTATAACTTGAATGTCGCCATCTATTCAGAATTCTGTCTTAGAACTTAAATCCAAGCAATATTTTAAATCGTTATGCATTGCATGTATAAGATTTGGCTTTTTTTATCTGTCCACATGGCTAATTTCTTCGATTACCGAAATGTCTGGCCTTGACATCTTGTCTCATTCATATCCATTCAGAATAATGTTACAACGATTTTTTGCACACCTAGCCTGTTATTTTGAATGTGCCTTCCCAGTTTATGCATCACTTCCCTGTCTTCCCTTTTTAAAAAAATAATATCACATGTAAACTGCCTTCAGTTTTAGGGCTCTTTCTAACAATCCCTTCCCTACATAATATTTCCCATCCAGAAGTGAGATGTCATCTTCTCCCTCTGATTGTCCCATTATATCATTTGCATGACCCATTGCTAAAATTGAAAACAGACATCTTTCTGCCTTTACTCATACTACATCTCACAATCAGGATAATCCTTTCATTAACATATGCAAAACTACTTCATCATTCTTCAAAGCCTTTCTTAAACTTTTCTTTTTGTTATGATGCCTACAAAAATAGATCCTGGTTAGGGTTCTGATGTTATGAAACCAATATCTGATCAATGCTGTCTCTCTGTATCCTTTTTCTTTCCACTCTATATGTCTTTGTTCATCTGTTATCCCTTATACTTAAATTATGATCACTTTGGAGTAAAAGCCATCTTGGTACAGCACCAAGCAAAATGGGCTTCTGGTCACATGTCAAGGTCCCTAGACATTATGATAATGCAAATAAGTAAAGGACCATAATAGAATTTAACCTACTGCAAGAGGTGAAGCAAAATACTACCCCAGATATTCTCATGGTGCTAACTGCAGCTGATTTGGAATTGCTGTCATCCACCTAGGGCAAATTTTTCAAAAGTATTTGGGTGCCTAACCCCCATGGGAGTTGAAATCAATAAGTATTAGGAACCAAAATTTGAAAAGCTCACTGGGTGCCTATCTGCAACTTTAATTTTCTAAGTGTCTTTAAAATTTGGCTGACAAACATGAATGTAACTAAGTCTCATTAAATTCAACCCCACAGTGAGGAAGAACTGAATCTCTTCAATCATGGGATTTTTAGTACAGATGGGCATTTAAAAGCAATTCCATTAATATCTGATCACCAAACAGACATGCTGTCAGAGCTGAGTGTCAGACATCCTATCATGAAGGGGTGCACCTAGGTATCATCTCTTTGCATCTAGGTATCATCACTACAACTCAGTCTGTACCCAAATACCCAGCTGGAGTCGTTTTGCCAATACAGGCAAAATGCAGAGTTATTCAATGCCAACCAGCCAATTATGGATGATGTTAGCTGTAACTTTGCATTTAACTGCCTGAACAAAAAATAAATAAATAAATAAAAGCATCCCTGGCAGACTGGCAGCTGGAGAATGAATCATAACAGTGGCATTTTCTGGGCAGAGCTCCAGAAGAACTGTTAACAGCCTTCATTCAAATATAGCAATTCCTGTTTGCCTATGACACTTGTATGGCTCCTATTACTGTAGTATCTATTACTTCAGTATCTTCAGTTAACCTCCTGGTATCTCTCAGAGTCAGGACAGTGCTATTCCCATTCTATAGGCAATCAGATGAAGATAAAGCCAAACAGGAAACCTCTGTCAGAACAGGGTCTTAAACCTACATGTTTCTCTCAGGTCTTAGGCCAGTGCTCTACCAGTTAAACTAGCCTTCTTAAATCTGTCATCCGTGGCACTGCTATGCATAGGGAGGGTTTAAGAAGAAAGTTTTCAGGATGACTCGTTGGCATCCTTAACTGGCTAATTTGATAGTAAAAGAGTTTTTGCATGCGATTAAGAGAGTGCAGGAAGCACATCTTCAAAAATCCCTCCCACACGCCCGCCTACCTCTCACCTCCATTAATGGGTAGAAATGCCGTTTTCTTTCAACCCCAGTTTGATTATGTTGGCTTACCATTTTCAAGGTTACTAAGAACTGGGAACTTTTGTTCTATATAAACCCTGATTTTTTTCATCATTCAGAGGTTGCAAAAGCTTCAAGGGAACATATACTCATTTGCTTGCTGATGGTGCTGTTTGGGAGACCCCACTTCATGACACTTTCTTACCACTCTTTATGAGTATCTCTTTATAATGCTAATTTAGAACTTTATTTTCCCTCTCTTTAAATGCATGCTAGGTACTTGGAGAAGTCAATATATTGAAAGGACATGAATACTATTTTAATTGTAGCTAGGACAAAAGATAAACAGCATTTTACATCGTTTTAAACAACTTTTATTCAGGAACTTTGCTGGAGCCCCAAAAGAAATCACTATAAAAATGAGAGTACCCTGATACCTTATTTTAACAGCTGGCAGTATAATGGATGCTAACTAAATGCAAGTCATTCATGATGCTGAAAAGCCCTGAAACTTTTGCTTTTCCAGGTGCAACTAGGATGTATTGATAAATTTAATTAGTAGTAAGAAAAATTGTAGCTGATTTTGCAGCTCATCTTTTACAGAACTGTTTTTTATTTATTCATAATTTCTAAATATGTCCTCATTTGCGTTGAAAGCTTTCACGCTCAATCTTTCATACTTGGACACAGTTCAACCAAACATTGGTTATGTTTAATTGAGTGAGGAAAGTGGCTAGGACTAACTATCTATTGCCCATTTAAAAATGTCAAGATCGGGGAGGGTGTGGGAAGAGGGAGGCAGCAGACATTTTTAAAATGAGTTATGATGGCCTTATGATCCCTTCTGACCTCATTAGATAAAATTCTGTTGACATGAATGGGAACAGAGAAGTATGAGCACTTCCTTGAAATTTCCATCTTAAACTTTTTAATTTAAGTAGTGAATCAGTCAAATAGCTTCCCCTTAATATCTCAAGTACTGCATGCACATGAACCATGATGACCATTCACAATAACGTAAATATGGCAACAATATTCTAAGTCACTACATTCTGGCTGATTATGTGTGTGTCTGGTGCATAATGAGAATGACATTTCTAAGAAAGCTCCTTTGATATTGTTAAACACATTGTCTTTCACCAGTAAATAAGACCTAAAAAGGCACTCCCTCAGGCCTAGGCCTTTGTTCTTCTGGATGTTTAATTTTACTTTTTGTACTTGTAACTTCTGGATGAGATAAGTGGAACCTTAGAAAGTGTCCCTTTCCCATTTCAGAGTTAGAGAGCTAATTTTTTATTTAAAATGTATTTTTAAAAAAAAAAATCAGTTAATACATTTTGTGTTATGTGAGGATTAAAAAGCCCAGCAATCTAATTTTATCTCAGATGGAAGACTTTCAAAATTGAAGCAAGGAAAGGGAGCAGATTCTGTGATAAGCAGGAATGCAAGGAGCTCACCAAGCTAAGGCTGATAGGTGTCTACAAAAATAGACTCTGACAAAAGATTTTCTGTTAATGTCACATGGGACAAAGCTTAGCCATACTTTAGGAAAAATAAGGCATATGCTTTTAATGTATATAAGCCCATTTACACATCACAGAAATAACATGAAACACTATTTTGTATCTGTCTCCTAATACTAATATGTGAATAATCATGTGCTTGCCATAGCCACTACTCCCTGCATCAACAACTGCATTCTGTTTGGGAATGCATGCAACAAAAGATTAAATATAACAGCAATACATATTTGTCTTATTTAGGTCCCTCCAGATGTTCAGGCAAAGGTAAACACACACATGCATGGTAAGAAGCATAATTGTGGGATACAGCATTCAAACCTATCACACCTTGTTGCTAGTACAAGGGGAAACACAGGATCACCATCCTGGGCTTCCCCTGCATCAGTTCCCAGTCCCAGCTATGCATGGTGCACCCCTGTGGCTGGGAGCCGAGTCAGCTGGGCTTTAGGCTATTTTAACCTTCCCCCCTTTTGTAAGGTATACTCCGAAGTCTTTTAAAACATCAAGTATCAAAATTATTCCTTCTTTTTCATGTCTTTGTGACAAGATATTTAGCAGAATTCGTAGATTCATAGGGATCTGACAGGTCTGCTCCATAAGTGCTTCTGCTATGGTCAACAACTTGTGACCTCTGAGCTGTCATCCATGAGTCTTAGGACCTACACCAGCCTAGCCCCCAGTGTCAACAGAAAATACATGAAAAAAATATCCAGACTATTTCCCCATTGTAGCATTTAACACCTTAAATTTCATCTTCTTACCCACTATTCAACTGGGTTTTTTTTTTCCAAACATGCAAGAACTCTGGTGTTTCCATAGAGGAGTGATTTACAGGATCAAGGACTCATTAGCAGAAGGTGCCCCTTCTTTCATAAATCCTAAAACTGTGTATTCAAGAGCTCCCTCTCCTACACTGTGGGTGCATCAACACAAGCTATTAATTCAAAGTAGGCTTACTGTGCAGAGTCTGGCAGGCAGCATGGGACCAGGAGACAACTGCAGAGCTCTCCCACCCCGTGTGCATGAGGAAAAGCCCTGTGCTCAGTGGGGCTTCCCCATGCTGCTCAGCGGTGGCTGTGATCTGTCCTGTTCCCTAGGCTGCATGAGGAACTCTCCTGGTGCAGGGAACACCCAGCGCTGGCTCTGCAATCACAGCCAGGGCTGGGACATTGTGCCCTGCCCCCGGAAACTGCCTGCTGCCACAGTGGGCTCTGAGCTAGGAGCCCAGCCAGGACAACATCCCTCTGCCCCAGCAGCAGGCAGTTCCTGGCCCCTGCTCCATGCAGAGACAGGGTGACAGTTGCCTACTGCCAGGGCAGGGGAACATTATCCCAGCCAGACTTCAAGGTCACAGCCCACCCTGGCAGCAGGCAGCTCCTGGGGGCACACAGAAATCTCCCAGCCTTAGCTGCAGTTGCAGAGCCAGGACCAAAAGCTGCTGGCTGCCAGGGCAGGGGGATATTGTTCTGGCCCTGGATTCATATTCAGAGCCTGCCCCAGCAGCAGGCAGCTCATGGGGGAGAAGATTGTTCCCCCCCCCCCCCCCTGCTCCCCAGGAGCAAACTTCCTCCCGGTTCACTGTCTACACATGGGCTACTGCACTACCACACAGTTAATTTTCTACCTGCATCTGAAGGCACAGTTGACTAATTGCCTGTGTAGTAAGTGTCTGCGCATGTAGACAGTGATGCTTTACTGCACAGTCAATTAGTCAACTGCACGGTAAAGCATCTCATATAGACGCACCCTGTTACAACTACAGTAGTACAACACTTGAGGAGAAAAAATACCTCCCCTAGCCAGGCCACAAATCATTTGGGGCTTTCTATAGAATAGATTTACATTTAAAACTGAAAAGGTGAGCAGCACATATCAGAGTACATGTTCCACATGAAGTGTTATTACATAAACATGCCACCCTATTTTCAGCTTTCAGAGATACCCCAGAGGTATTTTATGCACATTAGTAAATGAATTAGATGGAGATAAAAAAAAAAAAAAAAAAAAGACATGGGTGAAGACATCAGGGTCCACATCTAAAAGACTCTGACCACATGCAGCCAGGAAAAAAATGTCTTGGCTACAGCTGCTGCTTCTGTATCTAACAGAAGGAAAGGGCTTAACTATCCCCTCAAAAGGCAAACTTATATGGCTTAGAGGGTCTCTGCTCCCAGACCGAAGTTTTGATTCCTTGTTCCAATATTAATGGTTTTTTGGGGGAGAAGTGAGGAACAGTGTGTGGGAAGAAAGGGTGGAGGAAGTGTGGTTGGTTTGTGTTCTAGTCAACACTAGGTTACTTTATAGTATCAGCCAGATTGAGCTGGGTGTTACTCAACAATGAAGATATCACAGCCTAAATCTTAGTTCCCAAACCCTTCTATTTACCTCACAGATTAGTAAGATAGAAGGTATAAAGAGATGGATCCCTGAGAATGTGTTGAAAATGCCTTATTAGTGAACAGAGTGACATTTTTATAATATATCTTACTTTAACCAGCTTTGGCTTAAATCAGCTACATCTTCATTTAGAAAAATAGATTATTAGAAAATCACAATATATACAATTCAGCACACTGGGAAAGAGGGCACCTACTTCATACCCTTGAACACAGATGTGAGGGTATATTTAAACTGGCAAGCTTATTTCAGTGTAAGTACTTACAAAGGATGAACTTAGAAACAACCTATCCTCTCTCAAAGACTGAGAAGCCAAACTTATCTGAACTAAAGGCACCACTTAACAAGGAGGCTAATGTTGTTTATAAAATTGGATCCACTTATGATTCCTCCTTTCCCATCTTAAACTCTCAGAGAAGGAACGAGAAACCCACCCTATTTTAATGGAAATTTTCTGAGGCTATCTTTGTTTACCAGTCTTATGATTTGCAGGTTTTCGCTCACTTGACCAGTCAACTTATCTATTCTAGAAGGAAAGCTCCCTGTGATTAAATTTTTGAAGAAGCTCTTCTGAAAAATTCAGGAACCTTCATAGGAAGGCTAGAGAACAAGAAGTCACAAGACTAAATAAATTAATCACTGGCCAATAGTAAAGTTTAAGAAAGAGGCTGTCCAAGAGGCCTATGGGCAATGTTCTCATAAGAGGTCACTCTGAAATGTTAAGATTCCTACCAAAGTGGTTTATCTGCCCTCAGGGCAGTTTCATTTTTATATTAACATCTTGTTAGTGGAAGCTTAATAAGTTTGAATGATCCGATGCCTCCCTACACTACTGCTCATGTCTTTCTAAAGCAATCTGAAATAGACAAGATATGTTATGTGGCTCTGAACAGAATCAGTAAACATTCTAAAAATGGTCACAGTTTACTTTGAAGAAATTAAGTATGTACTCTCAAATGCTGATTCACCAACGACCAAACTAAATTTAGGAAATTGGTTTCCCAGTTCCTAGCTGCGGAGCTTTTATAGTAAATCAGAATAAGGATCCTTCCTGTACAACCTCTACAGAAAAAATAAGTTTCCACAGTGCAGAATTCCATCATTTTCTCACTTCACAAAGCATGCTTTTGCCTCAGTTTTATTTACCTTTCAAAGTTTTCACTATGTAACTTAGACAAGCATGACTATTTTCTTAGTTTCACACTTTTAAAACAGCAAAAAAGTCTCAGAATATAATTGTCAAAGGCTAATAGTTTGATCAATCAATATCAATTTCTGATGAAACACTATGGCACTGTTCCTCAGTGAGAGCTATTTCCCTATGATTTATCAATACCTTAATCAGGATAGATGTAAAACCTCTCAGAAAAAGTTGCTATTATTATTTTATAACAATAAATGAATATACATATTGCAGATCTATAACTTAAAAAAAAATACTTTTGTTTCAAGTTGAGGGGAAAAAAAAAAATCACCCTTTGGAAGAGACCAGATTTGAAACATATGAATCTAAAGGGGAAAAGTTAAGATATGAGTTCATGAGTTCAGGCAAAATCAACAATGCATTTGTAGGTTGGTAACCTGACCAGCAGGATCTGAATCTTATCTGTTCAATCATTCATAATAACTGTAATGGAACAACTGAAGGACAGAGAAAAAAAAAAACACACGTAAAATATACAATAAGGGTTTCCTTAATAAAGGACAAAAAAAAATTTAAAAATGTACATGCAAGTTTATGGGGGTATATGCAATATGTTAGTTTGGTGAGCTGAATGGCGACAAGAACGCTTTGCCCGCATCTCTATCATAGCAAGGAATTAATAGGAATATTGCCATTTAATTGTAAAATATAATTAGTATATTGACTACAGCAAAATAGCTAAATCATTGTGTTTAAGGAAATATGCAGAAATGTCTTTTTCTCTTTCAATAAACTCTGTTCGTTAGTTTGATACCTCTTTTCTCAACAAATGAATAAAAAGCAAACATTTATGATTACTGTGCATCAGAAACTGTTTTGCCCCTGGTTTCCTGCCAATTAAGCAGCTTCTGCTTTTATTTACATAAGGGTACAGAATTCCAAACAAACTGTCATTACAGTTGTGCGCTCATAACATTTATATTTCTCTTGGCTTTTAGAGTGATGATCAAACCTATTTGTTCCATTGAGAAGCAGGATATAGATTAAAAGAAAAAAGTTCTAAATCCATTTTAAAATGAGTGTTGACCTCATATTCAAAGAAGAAATAAAAGAGGCTAAGTCACAGCAGTTTTGCCGTGACATGCCAAAAGTTAACAAATGGTTTAACAAACAGGTACACAATTCAATGAATTCACCTTCGGCATATTCAAGTGAAAATGTATACTGATATTTTCATATTGATTTGAAACTTAAGCTCCTGTTTTTCTGCTTGAGGATTCATTTTTTAAATCTGCTATTCAAATCTACATAATGGAATTTCTATTTTCAAATAAGCAGAGGTCTTTTTAGAATATGCTCTGTAGTGCACGTGATAATAAAAAAAACCCAGCTTTAGAACCCAGAAACCACTAAAACCGGATCTAATGATTTTCTGATGCACTTTCACTTAATGAATTCAGCATATACAAGTTTCCCTTGCCTTATACTGTACACGTGTTCATGGAAAATGGTGCATAACTCAAATTTGCATAAAGGGAACTTATTTCACAATGTAACAAATAGGGGTATGTTCCAAGACCTCAAATGTACCAACCCCCAGACCCATTTCTACCACTTTCACAGGACAATTTTGGTATTCACCAACAGCAGACAGTACACACAAGCACAGGGCATTATCATAATGGGGATGGCCACTATAGAAACACGTCACAGACAACGAGCAAGGAGCACAGATTCACACATGAGACTACATTTTGGTGCACATCACTCCCACAATGCACTGCAAAAAGCAGCTGACTGTGGGCTTCTACCACACCAATCACATAAGAGTGAATTTACCTCATATATAACAAATTTTTGGTATAAAAAGGGTCATCGCATAAGAGTGAATTCATACATACAGAACCCGCATAAAGCAAGGGAAACCTGTATATGTTGAACTGAAAGCAAAAGAAGAGCAAGAGCATAACTGAGTAGTACTCTGAGTTCTTGGCCCTCAGTGAATTGTATAAAGC
>NW_017729002.1:12499524-12500091 GCF_001723915.1 Gavialis gangeticus
AGAGCAAGAGCATAACTGAGTAGTACTCTGAGTTCTTGGCCCTCAGTGAATTGTATAAAGAAGCACAGATCACATGTGCAGGATCAGATCCGGCATGAAAAAAACAAGATTATGATTTGAATGCTAAGGGTGCAGACAGAAGTGACAATTTTTGCCAAATCTGGCCACAGAAAACAGTTTACAGCTGTGACCAAATACAAGTGCATGGCTGCAAACAGCTTAAAAATAGCTGATCAAGTGAAAATCTGACCTGTCATTGCATGAGGTATCAGATAAAAACGTTTCAAAATGTAGCGCCTTTTGTAACTTGTGTCTGAGGAGTGCCCGGGCTGTTGCTGTTTTCAGAATGGGAGAGGGAAAAGGAAGCAGATGGGGTTCATTCTGGGGGGTTTTCAGCTCCCCACTAGAGGTGCCTCCCAAGGTGGAGGAACTCCAATTCACCAACCCCACCCTTCAGCACCAGCTGGGGAGCCCCAAGAATGAGCTTTCTTTCCTACCTCCCATTCTATAAACAGTGAGCACTAGCAGAGAGCTCTGGCTGTTGCTATAGGAACCTGGCTGCAAGCT
>NW_017729002.1:12500256-12506619 GCF_001723915.1 Gavialis gangeticus
CCCCCCCCCCCCCCCCCCGAAACCAAACTTCTGGATAAATGATGCAACTCAGAACACTTTGCAAAAATCGTTCTGAGTTACAGCTGGGAGCTGCACTTCTGTCTGCATCCTAAATATCACATTCATGTTTACATCTTTGCAGAAAAATATAAGGGTATGAAAGCTACAATACAAACTTTGGATAGAAACAATGGTGAGACTACTGTTGAGAGAAGTAATATCATCACTGTGTCTTGGTATGAAGGCAAAAAACACACCATTTTATTCATTTAAAACAATTATTTCCATATGTTTCTGAAGTGCTTTAAAAATACAATACATAGTAGTTCACAAGAATCCCTTATTTAATTTTTTTATGGTTAGTACTTGGCATAGTTTCATAGTCCTAGACATCACTCTCAGTGTATTTGGAAATGCTTCTAATCTTGTTTAAAGGTTGAAAGTTTAATTTCTTGTTGCCAAAATATAAAATGAGATGCACACTAATAACAGAATTTCTTCTGCTCATTCCTGGCAATTAGAACGAATATTTAACAGAATGTAACAGAATGCTTATTTGAAAGGTATGGGAAAGAACTGTACCAAAATATAGATTCAATAGTAGAAAACAAGTCTCAATTTAAGTTTGCACACCAATTCTGTATGCAATAGAGCTTGTGTAGAGTAGTTACCCTGAAGATTTTGTGATTCACGTAAAATAGCTCTATAGCATATTTCAGTATTCCCTTCACTATTGATGGAAATGTATAAGGAATATTAGAGATAATGAGGTAAAATGATTAATTATCTAAGATACAACTGGAAACTTGTTACGGGTGACCAGTATTAATGGAAGGAAATTTGATAAGGTAGATGATTTCCATTTAAACTTCTCAGACTCTTGTAGACGCATATTTATGATGGACATTTTACAAATTAGAAATATTTGATAATAAAAATTAGGATTTTTTAGCAAAATAATCTTTCAGGAATTGAAACATTTCTAATTTGACTTTTCTTCAAGTAGCTCATATTTAACTTTTGCAACTTAATATTTTACATTTATCAATTATTTTACTCATGCTTTATCATGAACACTCAAAATGTGTATGGTGGCTTTGTGCATGTAAATTAATTAATTTAATGATTATAACTGGCCAGGCTCTTACAGAGTTGTACTCATTAGGCAGACTGTAGGAGTGAAAAGACCCCTCCCCCACCCCATACAAGGTTAAGGAAAATGTCTAGGCTGTGGTCTGGAGCATGTGACCCCTCAAAGAAAGTGTGACCATGGTTTTATGCACAGAACCTAATTCTGAGGAAGGGCAGAAAAATGGTTTACCCACAGGCAGTGAAGGAGTAAGGTCATGAAATACAAGTCAAAAGTTATTTTGTACCTCTTGATAATCACAGTTAACTCCAGTATGTAAGTGGGTCTACCTCACACTGTACAAAGCAGACCCTGAAAAGCAAAATCTAATTTTAAAAGTTGTCTAGAATCTTGATTCAGGTAACCATAAGCACATTGAATAATATCTTCTTCAATATATAGTCCTTCTGAAATAATTAGGAATTCTTATCCAGTAAGATGCCACTGAACCCAAATCAAGTATCAGAATCAATTCTGAAATGATTAAGAAAAATAAGCCTTATATAATTTTCTCCTAGAAGTTTAAAATTTTACATTTAAAAAAAATTAAAATGTTTAGATAGTATCACTGTGGGTACTTACAGATGCAGAAAAAAAAAAATCCAGCACTTTACTTTCAATTTGGCTTGCCCCTGTACCAAGTGCAGTGTATAACCAAAAGAGGAATTGCATCAGTTTGACCCAACTCACCCAGCATCTTTATAGCTTCAGCAAGGCTTTTTGGACTGAATCATCTATTAGGTAAAAGCATCAAAAATCCCTGCTAAAGCACACAAGCTATACCAATGCAGGGGAGCTGGGTCAAACTGATGCAATTCCTCTTCTTGTAAATGCTGTTTCTTTCTTTTCCATGTCCCTCAGCACCCTGTATGTCTAGACTTCAAGTACACCAGTAATATTCAAAGACCTCTACTGCCAATCTCTAACAAACATCTCCTTCAAGTGTGCAAACTAGGGTTGCATAAACACATTCAAATAATTTAGGAGAATTCTCCCAGGTTTGTTCTCCTGGTAAAAAAAATGTACCCAGAGATACCTGAACAGACATTCAAATGCTGAGCCTTTGAAGAGCAAAGACCATGCTTCACTTCTAGGAGGCCCCTCTACACGCATCTCGGTGTGCTCTGTATGCTCTTTCAGTCTGCCTGAAGACAGGCAAGCAGCAATGCACTGGACAGCCCTGATTGGCTGACCCAAACTGCCTACGTCTCCCTGCAGGCACATGGGACCGTGAAGGAAGCATGTTCTGTTCCCTGCTTGGCTGGAACAGCAAAGTCCAGGGACCAACACAATCTCCCAGGGGAGGGGGAATGAGAGCAAAACACCTTGGAATACCAGAAGACTGTGTTGTGGCTTTGGACAAATTTGGGCAGACTTTCACATATGAAACTAATGGTACCCTACCTAATCACAGGGTACCTCACTTGCAAGAAGCTACTGTTCCAAATTTTTGAAGCACTAGAGCTTCACCAGGAAATGGTATTAAGAATATTTTAACATTAGTGTAAGAACCTGTAACAAGACCTCCTTCCCTCAACTTATCACTCAACACCCCCCCGAAACTTTTTCCCTGACGTTTTGAAGAAAATGGGGAAAGTTAATTCCAATTGTATCATCCTCCTCAGCAAATGTGCAGAGCATGACTTGCTCATCACGAATACCATCTTCAGACAGAGTGACAAATATAAGACCGCTTGGAAACAGCGATGTTCCAATCACTGGCACCTTCTTGACTATATTATTGTCAGAGCCTGTGGTCAAACTGATGTCCATATCACCTGAGTCCTGAGAGGTGCAGATGACTGTCGGACAGACCACCACTTAGTCAGATCAATCATGGACATGCAGGTTGCACCACAACACCATAAAAAACTGAAAGGAATGCAGAAGAGATTTAACACCAAGGCACTCCAAGACCAAGCTAGATACAAAGCTATTCAGCAATGCCTTACTGAGAGGCTCTCTGACCTACCTGATGACATCAAGGACATTCAGGCACATTGGGAGGAACTAAAAGTTATTTACAAGGCATGTTCTGAATCAATTGGATACTCCACTTACTGTCACCAAGACAGGTTTGATGGGAATAAAGAGGAAATCCTGGCACTTATACATTAGAAGAGAACTGTGTTCTACAGTTAGCAAAATTAACTGTCCAACCAGCAAAAACAAGAGGCTTACCATTGTCTTAAAGCTGTAGTTCAGAGGAGATTACAGGACACCAAGATCCAGTGGTGGCAAGGGAAGGCCATGGAGATCCAGAGTTTTACTAATCAAAATGACATGAGAAGCTTCTGTCACGGATTAA
This sequence comes from Gavialis gangeticus, assembly GCF_001723915.1. Taxonomy (NCBI): domain Eukaryota; kingdom Metazoa; phylum Chordata; order Crocodylia; family Gavialidae; genus Gavialis; species Gavialis gangeticus. Next base: position 12,503,694 of record NW_017729002.1, read on the forward strand.
AAGTCATCCATGGGCCATGTTCCAATGGTCCAAACCCCTTGCAGTCTCAGGATAGCTCCACCCTTCCCATGCATAATGTATCCATCAAACAATGCTTGAAGGAGCACTTCAAGTTTCTCAACCATGAATCGGAGGTCTTAGCCAGCATTGAGTCCATCCCTCAACACTCAGTAATAGAATCTCACTTCCACAAAAAGGCTTCCTGGGGCATGATGGTCTTTATCTCACTTCAAAAGGTAAGAGTCTGTTCTCTTACAGGTTGGCTGATCTCCTATGCAGGACTTTAAACTAAGTTCATCAAGGGATGGGGATGCAAAGGACAGTAAGAACCTAGGATCAATGAACCATGAGCCATGTGCTGGAAGAGCCCACGTAAGTAAAAAGGGGCCCAACAGGCATCAGGACAAGGGGGCACAAAGGGCACCCACTGGGGGGCTTAAGTGTCTTTATACTAATGCTAGGAACATGGCGAACAAGAAGGAGGTACTCGCACTCCTGATTGCAAACAAAAACTTTGACCTGGTTGGGCTAACTGAAACCTGGTTGCACTCTACCCACAATTGGGCAGTAAGCATTGAGGTATATAGACTGTACAGATGGGATAGAGTAGGGAAAAAAGGGAGGGGATGTTGCTCTCTATGTTAAGGAGTGATATACATCTTCTATAATCAAGATGGGACCAGAGGAGGGGCAAATTGAGGTACTGTGGGTCAGAATACAAGGAGGCTGGGGGCGGGGGGAGGAAGGGACTTGGTAGTGAGGGTCTACTACAGAGCACCATATGAGGAGGATGGGCTAGATCTAGAATTCTCAAGGCAGCTGTCAGAGACCATATGGTCAAGGGACTTGGTTGTTATGGGAGACCTAAACTACCCTGACATCTGCTGGGAGGAGAAGTCAGCCACGTCTAACTGATCATATAGGTTCTTAACCTGAAGATAGCACCTTCAACTAACACAGGAGGTATACAGTTCCACTAGGGGAAACAACTTACTGGACTTCATGTTGGCTACAAGGGATGACCTGGTGGGGGACCTGCAGATACAAGGTAACCTAGGGTATAGTGACCATCAATTGAGTGAATTTACTATCCAGAGAAGGGTAGAAAAGATAACCAGTAGGGCAGAAGTGCTAGTCATCAGAAAGGTCAACTTCAATATGCTTAGGAGATTAGTTAGCAAGTCAGAGATGATCAGAGCTATTGGTGAGATGGGAGTCCAGGAAGGATGGTCATTCCTAAAGGGAGAAATCCTTTGGGTGCAGAAGGAGACAATTGCTCATCAAAGGGGGCAAAGGGGCCAAGAAACCCTCTTGACTGAACAGGGAAATCCAGGAAAGCCTAGGGGCAAAAAAAGAGGCATACAGGCGGTGGAAGCAGGGGGTAGCTACTAAGGAGAAGTATGCCTATTTGGCTTGTACTTGCAGGGAGTCAGTTAGGAAGGCCAAAGCTGCAATGGAACTTAGACTGGCAACAAAAATTAAAGACAACAAAAAGTCCTTCTACAGGTATATAGGGAGCAAAAAGAAGGTGCAGGGTAACACAAGACCCCTACAGGGCAGACTAGGGCAATTGGTGACAATAGGCGGGACAAAGCTGAGCTCTTCAATGAGTTTTTTGCTTCTGTATTCCTGAATATGGATCAGGAGAAATCTCCCAATTGGATTATAGATGAGCACAGAAGGGAAACCAGCCCATCAACTGTTAGCATTGACTTAGTGAAGGGACACTTGGAGGGGCTGGATATGTTTAAGACAGCAGACCCAGATGATCTTCATCCAAGGGAGCTGAATGAATTGGCCAGTGTCACAGCAGAAGCACTGGCACACTTGTTTGAGCACTCTTGGTGCTCAGGTCAGGTCCCAGAGGATTAGAAAAGGACCAATGTGGTCCCTATTTTCAAGAAGGGGAGTAAGGAGGATCTGGGTAACTATAGGTCAGTTAACCTCACCTCTATCCTTAGGAAAACCTTTGAAAAAAATGTTAAGGATCACATCTGTAGGAGTCCAGCAGGAAAAATAATGCTGAAGGGCAACCAGTTCATAGCAGGTAGATCCTGCCTGACTAACCTTGTTTCTTTTTATGACCAGGTCAGAAAATGCTTAGATGTAGGGTACGAGGCAGATGTCATCTACCTGGAGTTCAAGAAAGCCTTCAATATGGTACCTCATCCTATTCTCATAAATAAACTGAGTGGCTGTGACACAGATGATTACACAGTCAGGTGGGTGGCAAATTGGCTAATGGGATGCACCTAGAGAGTGGTGGTGGACAGGTCAGCATTGACCTGGAAGGATGTGGACAGTGGAGTTCCCCAAGGTTCAGTCCTTGGACCAGTGCTGTTCAATGTTTTCATCAGTGACTTGGATGAGGACATGGTGAGCACTCTGTCCAAATTTGCAGATGACACCAAATTATGGGGTAATGTAAACACACTAGTGGGCAGGGAACAAATCTAGGTGGAACTGGACAGGAAGGAAAAATGGGCAGAACAGAATAGGATGCAATTCAACAAGGATAACAAGTGCTGTACCTAGGGAGAAGGAATCACCAACTTGCAGACTGCAGGATGACCCTCGCAGCAGCTGCGTCATCCTGCAGCAGAAAGGGGTCTTGGAGTCATAGTTGATTCCAATGTGATAAAGTGATCAGGAAAGCTAACTGCACTTTATCATGCAGGTGAATCACAAACAGGTCCAGGGAGGTAATACTTCTCCTCTGAGGCACTGGGGTGGCCGCAACTGTAGTCCTGCATCCAGTTTTGGGTGCCATACTTCAAGAGGGATGTGGATAACTTTGACAAGGTCCAGAGGAGGGCAACTCATATGGGTATGGGCCTGCAGGTAAGGCCCCATGAGGAGAGATTGAAGGACCTGAATCTCTTCATCCTCTGCAAGAGAAGGCTGAGAGGTGATCTTGTGGCCATCT
>NW_017729002.1:12511619-12513628 GCF_001723915.1 Gavialis gangeticus
GGGGGGGGGGGACCAGCAAGCAATAGGAGATGCTCTGTTTACCAGGACACCCCTTCGAGTAACTAAAAATAACGGCCACAAACTGACAGAGCAGATTCAGGTTAGACATCAGGAAGAACTTCTTCACAGTAAGGGTTGTCAGAACCTGGAATGGGCTTGCAAGGGAGGTGGTGCTCTCTCCTACCTTGGGGGTCTTCAAGAGGAGACTGGACAAGCACCTAGCTGGGGTCATCTGACCCCAGCACTCTTTCCTGCCCAAGGCAGGGAGTTAAACTCAATTAACTGCTGAGATCCCTTCCAACCCTAATATCTATGAATCTATAAGACAGGTATAATCAACTTTCTTAAGATACTGGTCTACAATGCAGTAGTTATCCCCATGCTCCTCTACAGGTGTGGGATATGGGTTACATATCAAAGTCATCTTAAGCTCCTGGAATGGTTCCATCAGTGTTGCCTCAGGAAGATCCTTTGCATTAGATGGGAAAACCACTACACCAATGCCAGCATCCTCTCTTTAGCTAACATAACCAGCATTGAGGCAAAGATCATGAAACATCAATTTTGCTGGGCTGGCCACTGTGTGCAGATGGCTGACACTCATCTCCTGAAGCAAGTCCTTTTCTCTCAACTCAGTCATGGCAAGACCACCCATGGAGGACAGAGAAAGTGCCACAAAAACACCCTGAAAACATACCTTAAGAAGTGTGGCATCAACCTTACAAACTGGGTAGTGAGGTTAGTAACAGGTCTCAATGGTGCTGCACCATACAAGCTACTGTCCACTTCAAAGAGAATCATCTTGATCAGGAAGCCAAGAAATAGCAGAGGAGCAAGGAAAGTGCACAGTGCCCCGGCCAACAGCTGTACCCCACCACTCCCTCCCAGGCTCCATCTGTCATATCTGTAGAAAAACTTGCACAGTGATGACTGGATTCTTCAGACATCTTAAAACTCACCAAAAATCCACCCCCAACAGGCATCATCTTCATGTCAAGGAATAGGCAAAGCATTAAGCATAATGATAATTTATTATATGGCATGACACATTGTTATGGCATTAATTTTTAGCTAACCAAACAATGTAGCCTTTAAACAGCAGTCACAATGTTCTTTCTTATCAATATTCTCTTCACAAAAAAGGACCAAAGAAATCCATTTTTAATAATATAAAAACATTAACTAACTATAATACCACAGTATTGTCTTCCATCATGCATATCTTTGTCTCTCAACAAACAAAATAGATATGGAGTGCCAGTGTAAGATAGGGCTGTGCAAAGCTTTGGGTGGTGATTCTATTCAGAGGAGATTCGGCCCAATTCAGCGGCCAAATCTCCAAATCCAAATCAAATCAGGGGATCAATTAAAAAGTCCGAATTGATTTGAAGCTCACCAAGTCTTCAGAAAAGATTTGAAGAGCTTTGATGATTCAGACAGTCCCCAGTGGCTGCAGCAGGGAGCTGCAGCTGGATTCGGAGCTGGTAAGTAGGGGTGGGGACCATGGGGGGGGACCTCTGCCAGGCCCCATCCCTTGCCTGCTCCCCCAGCCCCCCAAACCTCCGCCCACTCCCCCAGTCCCCCTGCCATGGCTGCTCTGGCTGCCTCAGCTCTGGCCCTTTGAGAAAAAAAATACAAGAAAAGCTCAGGACTCACTGCTCCCATAGCTGTCTCGGGGCTTCAGAGGGCTTGTGGAAGAACCCCCCACATGGTGTGGGGCAGCGGTGGGGATCATGGGTTAGATTTCCTCTCCCCAACACCCCAGCTGCTCAGACTTTATACAGGTGAATTTATTTTCACCTACTATGACTTACAAAGAGGACAACTAATACTAAAAGTATCTTAAAATACCAGTTGTGTGTAGTAGTTTTATAGCTAAATTCTGATAGATGAACCACAAGAAAAAATTGTGCATATGTGTTTTTGTGCATGAAAAAATGTTTAAAATAAGGTAGCCTCAACAGCAGTAGCAGAGTTGACTAAGACATTGAACCAATCTTTGAAGCTGC
>NW_017729002.1:12518628-12519691 GCF_001723915.1 Gavialis gangeticus
ATCTTCCCCATCTTCCTCCCCTTCCCTCTCTTCATCTTCCCCATCTTCCTCCCCCCCATACACACACACAAGAAGTTGATATTTCAACTATCTGCTGGTACTTCATCCATACCCTGAACTATATTGTTCCCTAGGAAGCAATATTTCCTGTCATGACGACCTTGGTTTTGCACATTACTTTGTGGCAGAAAATGGATATTAGCTCTTTCCACAAGATTAAGTAACCAACTCTTCATTCCAAAAATGAAAACCACATTGTCTACAAGCCTTAAATTATCTTACTTTACCACAAAATCATCCAATATCTTTGTTACCATCTCAGCATGGATGTTGAAAACCTGAAGCAAAGGAATGAAGTGCAACTATTTTTTGTTTTCCCCATTTCTTTTTTTTTTTTCAGGTTTGGATTGTTACACATTTTCACAGAACTGCATGCAGGAAAACAGAAACTTCCATCAATTGTTATCATCAGGGTATCAGCAAACAGAACCTCTTCACTCTATAGTATTGAAAAACTGTTTCCCTTCCATTCTTTTTTCACTCCTTTTCTACAGACATTTTCAATTCTGGTTTGTGGCTATTGCACACTACAATAATAACCCTGATTTTAATGAGGTAGATCTATTACCTATTGTCTCATACTTATTTTTTTAGTAAGAGTTAGATGGTTATGTGGTGGTTGCATTATATTTTAAAACTTTTAAGTTTAATTCATACTTATTAATCATTAGAAAGAGAAATTCTTACTGAAACAGATTAAGTCATTTAATTCTTCCTTATCTGTCAGTACCAGATTGATGCTTACCAAAGGCTTCTCTATCCAATAGAGCTTAAAAACTCAGTGGTGCTATCAGCCCCACCAACAATTATAACAGTAAAATAAATAAATATATGTACTTTCCAACACTTCCCATTATATCAAACTCTGCTGCCACTTGATTATACTTTTGTGAAATTTTCTCTTTGAACTGAAATGCTCCAGGCTGGATAACTGCCTGTGGCTCTGTTATTTTCTGGGTTGTTTTTTGGTTGTTGTTTTTTTTTGGGGGGGGGGGGGGGGGGG
>NW_017729002.1:12519804-12531248 GCF_001723915.1 Gavialis gangeticus
GGGGGGGAAGGGTTAGCCAAGACCGTTTATCTGTTTGCAAAAACAAAGCTATGGACAAATATGCTGCCCTGCTCAAGTTTAAAACACTGTAAATGTTTAAAACATACATGCTCAAAAAAAATTCTTGTAACATGTTATCAGACATGCATCCTCATGATTTGGAGGAGGGATTTGGCCAAAGTGTGGGTCTTTGTGCCAAGGTTCTCCTTCTTTGTCCCATGAAAATCTGCACATGGTCAGAAAAGACTATTTTATTTTTATCAGACACATTTCCCAAAGAGCCTATATGTACTGAACATACATCAACTTGGATCCAAATAGCATTTTCTTAGCAACTGATCTTCTAGATAGATTCAAGGCTGAGCATCTTAAGTAAGAACAGGAAGACTGTCTATATGTTATCCCACATGACTTCACTCCTTGGCTTAGGCAGCATCAGTGGCATACCGATGGTAGGGAGTGGGGGGCATACTCCTGGGTGCCAGCCAGGGGGTGCCAGCCAGGCCCTCCAGGGGATACTCAGTTCCCCAGCGGCACTTCCAGTTTCACTGACTGGCCACCCTGCCCCTCCCTCCCCCTCAGCAACTGGCTGCGGGTGAGGTGGGGGGTGCAAATGGAAGCATTGGTGTTGGAGATCTACGGTATACTACTGGGTAGCATAGAGAAGGAATATACCTGATTTGAATGCAATAGAGACAAGAAACAGTGGGGTACTGGTGACAAGTGTATTGTGACCAGCGGAGGTGGACTTTGGGGACTGGGATTGGTCTGGGACTTGAAGTTGAAGTCTGGGGAAGATTACAATCTGAAAAAGAGCCTGAGAACTATAAGTGAACTGTACAACTGGCTTTGCAAAGAGACTGGGATTTGAAGGTAGAGAAGAAAAATGGAAAGGAAGACCAGAATCCATTACATGGGGAAATGTGGAGGCAGCTGAGGGGTTATGGGAGGTCAGGGTTGGAGAGAGAAAGTGAGGCAGAGAGATGAGGAGCTGGGGAGAATGTGACTAGCTGGGCAAGGAGACAGGGAGTAGAATGGGGATTCCAGAGTGTATCTAGGACATACTGGGCAAAGAAACTTAGACTGGGATAGAGAAGGAAAAATAATAATAGGTCAGACTAGAGGAAGGCTGAGGTGAAAATAATCAAGTTTAAAGTGGAACAGGCAGAAGAATGTGTACCCACCAGAACATAATTTTTCCACAACCTGGAATAAAACCTGGAATTTTAACATTCTTCTATTTTCAGTAAAAAGCTGTGAAACTACTTGCAAAGTATCCCATCTCTCTCTATTGCTAATGCTGTCATCCTTTATGTATCATTTCATTATCTCAAGTAGCAGAGGGTATGCACAAAGGATGTCAAGGTTCCAACTCGGCTGATAACCTTAGTAGGCATCAACAGTTTTATAGTCAAAGGGTTCTTCTTTTAAACAACAAATAATAATAGATGGAAATATTTTCAAAAGATTAAAGTTGCTGTTAAGCATTCAGAAGTTATAAAATGCTAGAATTAAGATTGCCCATGTATTATTAATCTTTAACTGCAATGATTTTTCTTTCCATAGAATTCTTGAATGTGTAGGATGGCCCTGTTCTTCAGCCTGTAGGAGCTCTGACTTCTTTTTTGCTGGAAGGCGTGCAGTGCAGTTAATAGGGTGGGAAAATGCAGAAACAGAAAGGAGGACTTGCAACTTGCAGTTACTTGCCATTGAGAAAACTGGAATGTATCTATGCTTATTTCGTACCATTTATATATGTTGTCAGTCCAAGATGTAACCAGGCAGTTACTCACTGAACACGTGTTCTTCAGCTTCTGGAGGCCTAATGTGAATGTATGTAGTGTGGTTTGCTGACATGTAGAGGAATCACAGGTGCAACTGAAACTGTATTTTGAATATATCAAGTGTATCTAACACTTACTGCTCTGAAATTCAGGCCTCTGGCAACTCAAAACGGGCACACAAAGCCAGTGGATATCTTTTAATTTCTCTGTGCCTCAGTTCCGCATCTGTCAAATGGGAACATAAAACACCCTTGTCTCCCAGTGCTGTTTTGAAGATACATCAATTTTATATTGTGCACCATGATAATTGGTACAATAAATAAGACCATCAGGAAATGAGTAATTCTGTGTTTAAACTGATTTTTGAATAGAGGGAAATAAATTAATCCTTGGGCTACCTGTTGAACAAGAAGATGAAAACAGAACTGTGAATTACTAAGTGTCACCCATTCTGTGCATTTACTGTGGCAGGGTTCCTGTGGAGGAAAAAAGATGATGATGATGAAGATACAATTAGAAACTGCATAAACATGAGGTGGCATAAGTTAAAGTCATAGCAGGTGCATCTACACATTCATTAATACGCTTTTGCTAATGCACATTAAATTTAGTAACTCTGGGCATTTTTACACCTGCTACTGATGCGTCACTGGGCACTTTTAATTAGTGAACCATTCTATTGGAAAGCACCTGTGTGTCACATGCATCAGTGGTGCAATGTGTCCCCACACTGAGAAAATGGTGGTGGGCCACTGTGAACTAAAGCACATCAAACTTGTTTTATTTCAAAGTGCACTGCCAACATTTTCTCAGCACGGAGATGCACTGTGCTGCTGATGCACATGATGTGTGAGGCTGCCAGAGCACATCAATTTACAGGCTGTAGCAGACTTGATTAATTGAGTCTGCTTCAACATGCTGGATTTCCAGAACATTGGAGCAGGCTTCCTGCATGTGTGTAAGTGGCCTCCATTGTGAGGTACTAGAAAAAGCTGCATTAGCTTATTTTAATGTGCATTAACCAAAGCACATGGTTCCTTCTGATGCTTGTGATGCTTTAATGCACTTTAAAATAGGCTAATGCACACTAAAGCACATATGTAGACATGATATTTCATATTTTTGACTGGTTGGCTTTGCAACTTTACCTATGTTATGTCACTGCAGGTTTCTGTTTCAAATTTAATATTTATATTTTGTTATCAACACAAGGCCAGAAGCAGAGGGGACCTATTGTGCTAAGTGCATGTGCAGAAACCAAATATATGATAGTGTTTGCTGTATGTGGTTGTCAACAGGGACCAGGAGGACCAATGCAGCATCCAGCAGGAGCCCAATGCCCTGGACATCACTGCCAGAGACTGGGACTGGAGTAGCCATAGCATGAGGAGGCAAAGGAGGTTGCATGAGAGCTGCCACATGCTGCCCCAGTGTTCTTCATGCTGCTCCTGGCCAGAAATGCAGCTGGTCAAGGAGCAGAGCTAGCTTTTAAAGATGGCCTCCAGAGGCAGCTGTGGTCAGAGGCTCCAGTTTCCCCTGGTGGAGGCAGGGCCATAGGAAGCAGGAACAATTTGCTGCCAAGAGCAGCAGATCTGCTCCCACATCTCTATGTGTAGATGCCTTCCAGGGAGCATTTACTCATAAGCAGCTTACTCGCAAGTCAACTGGCACCCCATCAAATGCATGTGTAGACACACCCATGGGTCCCTACCTTTATATTTTCTTTCCATTGGCTGCCAAAAAACAACAACAAACCAATTTAGGGAGACAGGATGGGCACCACTATTTTTGAAAGTTTATGTATTGAACTAAATCCCATAATACGGGCTAATCTCTAGGGTATATCAGATTTGGGCAAATAAGAGACTCAACTTTAGGATTAAATTTAAATGATGTGTAAAGTAGAAACTCGAGAAAACATTATCTAACCTTAGATACCATCAGTATTTGAGGGGCCTTGGAGATATTTAATTATATTTTAAAGTTCAACACAATCAATAGATCAATAAGTTGAGAACTAAATATCATGACTGAATAAAAGGCTGTGCATCTGACTTCCATCTAAGCACTTCAGGGAAGAGTGGACCAGAGAAACTGAAAGGTTACAGGAGTAAAATGACTTTTTCCCCCATTTTAAACTACTTGATCTTATGTGCCATATGTCCTAAATTCTGTACTGGCACTTTAATTGATCATGAGACTCATGTGAACTCCTAGTTAGTAACTCTGATATTTTTAGAACTATAGACTTGGAGAGAGAAATTAATGGTCAGTTTGGAACAAGACAAGAGATTTCTAATTCAACATGTACAGCCTTATGGATTCACGTCCAAATCCAAAGAAATTAAGTATGGTCAACTGGACATCATCTAAAGGATAGTACTGGTATTTTATCCTTTTTGAAATTAATAAATTCCAATTAAGAAACTTATATTCATTTTGATATTAGCACTAAGAAAGAGTTGCCAAATAGGTAAGAGAAATAAAACAAGGCACCTTTAAGAAAAGGGGCACAAACTTGTAGAATATAAACAAACAATGTAATGTAAAATGGCACCTTTGAGTGGATCCAACACTACCAACTGTAAGAATTCATATTAGAACAAGAAAGCTATAGATTAACGATGTTATAAATAGAAAAGCTGAAATAGAGACAGGAATAAACTACTCCAGAAAGTTTACCATGAAAAAATATCATTACTCTTATGTAAATACAGAATATAACTTCCTTGACTACAGAATAACTCAGGGCCTTGTTACATACTACCTTTAGGCAGCTCCTGGAGATCTTGACCTCTTCATTGTCCAAATCTTAACACCTTAAAGTGGCTTAAAGCACTCATGGCACAGCTCAAAGTTATGCCACAACAGGGCAGGATTATCTTTGATCCTCACAACTCAGCTCCTGTTCCATTAACATGTGGCCACTCCCCACAGATGTGCTGCCCAAGTTGAAGTCCTCCAGTATGCCAGGATACAATGGCCCTTCCCTCATCCCCCTGTTCTGCATGGACACCAATCCCCACCCAGATCAGCCTGTCACTGCTTGGGTGCTGTGTGGTAGGGCTGATCCCTTTCCTTTACTTTTCCACCACCACCATTTTCATTCCTGTGGGTCCCACTCAGCACCAGCCAAAAGGTGACTGCAGTGCCTTGCATTTTGCCTGCCAGACTTCCTATGGCCGCCGCCATCTCCAGCTTCCATCATATTTCCTATCTGACTGGCATGATCCACAGTCCTCCCTCTACCTTCTTTCTCTCAGTGCTGACCCAGTCTCCTCCTAGCCAGAGACTCTAAGCCATGTGGCCCAGATGTGTTAACGAGAGCTCATCTGAGCCACACACACATAGTCAGTGACTGCCAATCCAACCTCTCCTAAGCCATTCTGAGCCCATCTCTCCCCCAGAACAGAGCTAAAACAGGCTATTTTAGTTCAAGTTTCCTCTTTCAGCTGGCATCCTTACCAAGCATCAACAACATCTAGCAGGCAGCATTGTAGAGTGTGTGTTTGTGTGTGTACGATTGAAAGCAAGACAGAGAGAAACAAGGGGGTCTAGATTCATGCTAGCTGATGAGATCATACAGCTTTGAAACTTTCCTCCTGCAGCTTCTAGTCCTGCCCCATGCCTGCAGCCCAGATACATGCTCAGCTGCCCCAGCATGGAACAGCAGCTTCCCTGGCAGCAGGCCGCCCTCCATGCCCCTTCATGGAGCATGGCACTACTAGCGCTGTGAGGTTGGAGCTCTTTGCCTAACTGAAAAGTTATGGAGGAAGCTACAGCCTTAGAAGCATAGAGAATCATAGAGACGTAGGGGTGGAAGGGAGGCCCGTACAACATGTCACAGCTGTGTAGCTACGCAAGTCAGATAAGGTTTCCAGACTAAAGATGCAACTGCTCCAAACTCCAAGCAAATCAACAATAAACATGGCTCAAAATACAATGTGTAATGAGGCTCTCAGGGTGCCCACTCCAGACTTTAAAGTAACCTACAAGTCTAAATGAAAGCTCTGTAAGGTAGGGTTGTAGTAGTGAAGCGTGTGTTTATACTGCCACAGTGCCCAGGAGCCCATTTTGCTAGAAATTGTACAAGCTGTGTATCTGCCCTGTGGCAGCTGATGACAGAATACCCCAAGAACATCACGTTTCTGGGTTTTGTGAAGGAATTCGTGAGCCATAAGTAGTACTATTATTTATAACCTGAGAGCACCTAAGGATACCAGCATATCTAGGTACAGACATTGTACAGACATTGAATGGCATACTTTCCATGCCCTGAAAAGCTTATGTTCATAAAATTATACAGGCAATCTTATATAGGTCTGCAGACAAAAGTAGCATGTATTAGCTGCCAGACAAATGTCTTCAGTCTGGGCTCAGCCTGAGCACGTTCCTTCCACCCTTCATAAAAAGTATACAACCTAATGAAAAATATAAAGCCAAACCAAATACCTTGCCAAAAGCATGTGTTGTAGTCAGTCCCAAACATTCAAAACACACTTTGGTTATAATTCAGGGGCTTTGGTTACATAGCTCACTACAACCATGTAGGCTAGTACCTGTATGTGTGTTTTTATGAAAGCTGATTCACTTCTAACCCTATGTCCCTGGGTAATGAGGCTCTCAGGAAAACATCAAGACATGAAATTGTGAGAGTTGAGAAAAATGTTGAGAACTGAGAGTTTATACATTAAATAAACTCAAGTGGAGATACGTCCTCAGCTTTTCTCTACCTGGTCAAAGAAAAAACCTTAACTTATGGAAAAATAAACTAGAAAGTCAGTCAAGCAAGTATTCTTGGTGAACCTGGATATGAGCTAGGTATCATGCTTGTGGTCAGTATTCTTTCATTCTGCACAAATATATAACTGGTTATGCAAAATTGATTTATTTGTAGCAGTTTGAGAGATAGTTAGCTGTATTTTAGTTTCAATACTAACAGCTTTAATTATTACATCCTCAAGCTGTTGACAGATGAAACAATTCTCTCTCTTTTAAGGGGACAGGGGATACTCACTGCTTGTAAGCACATCAGCTGATTTGATGCAACTGTTTTGTCTGTCCGTTCCTATCCCACAAGAAGTGAAACTAAGTTGGAACAATTTGTTATCCGCTTCATTCAGGGATAAATTAATATGGGTTAGCTTCTACTTACACTGGGATAAAGATGACAGACAAAACAGTTATTATAGATTTACTTGAAGCATGCTAAGTCACACTCTCCTTTTTTTTTTAAAGTGGGATAATTATTTTGTTTATCTACAGCCTAAATTCCCCATCCTAGTTCCATTATTTTAATAGTGATCTGCACAGACATGAGAGTTTTCTTGTGCATAGTGCATTGCAGTATATGGCTATCCTTGCAGCATATGTTGTGCCTTTAGGAGAATTATACACAGAATGGATGAACATTCATTTCTACTTGTAAGAATTTCTTCCATATGCTGTACTGGATTAAACCAGAGTGAACAGGGCGGGAGCTATTCACCCATGACAGGAACCCTCCTGGATCTCTGGGAGAGTTGCCCCCACAGAATAATGTGCTCCCCCCACCCCAAGAAGAATGGTTCCCGCCACAGAAGAATGTGGGGAGACATCCTCTCATGGCTGGAAGGTTCCAGGTGGGTTCCTTCTGCACGAGAACTAGTCCCACCCCTTCCTGCCAGTCAGCTGATTGGTGACATCTATATCTGATTGTGACAGCAGGCAAGGTCCACACAGGGAGCTAGTGCTCTCCCTCATTCTTTCCCCATGGAGGAAAGAAGAGAAAGCAGAGGACTGTGGGATACTGGGTGTTCAGAAGTGTGCAGTCATTCATGTTAAATCAGGAGGAGATCGATTTTCCTCAGTTATCCAATCTAACTTCTTGCTGAAGAACCAGGTCTTTTCTGCAAAAAATCCTTTGAATAGTTGTATGCTCTCCCATATATGCCAGAGGAAATGCTATTCTCTGACACAAATGTAGTGCCCTGTTCATGGCCTAAGCCGGAACAGCTCAGGTCCCTCATTTCTGAAATTGCCTCAACCCTGAGGCTTATTTGTACCTGAAAGAATTTTTTTTTTTCTATCTGAGTCTCCTATATAGTCCCTACATACTCCTAAAGAGGGAAATAAAGATTGGACTGGGAATCAGTAATGTTACCTTTATTTTTAGTAACTGATATATGAGGTCCTGTCAAAGCTTCAAAAAGTGAGTGAACTAAAGAAAGGAGGGAATTAGGTTATTTGGGGAAAAATGCAGGCTAGGACTTTGTTTTTAAACATAAAGTAAAAATTGAAGGTCTTAACATTAATGTGATAACTATAGCCACTAAAGAAGCTTCAAAGATAAGCAAAAAACAACAAACAGTTGAGAAAGACAACCTCAAGCCAGCAAACTAATTATATCATTCCCTTCTCCCTTTAACTTTACAAGGAATCCTTGTAGTTTAAGGAATCTCAGAGTTCAGGATTACAAGGGAATGTTATGTTTAACAGTACAATAAGTATTGGAGCTATTGATAAGACCATGAAAAAGTTACGCTGAGAAACTGGGTAGTATAATACAGTCCAAGCCCTGTTTTTCTCCTTCATGCCAATATGCCTACTTCTTAGTGGTCATTAGCATATTGCATTGTGCCTCATTGTACTTGGACTGTTTGTTTGTGGCACCTCCTTCATGGCTAGGGACAGAAATTACACATAAACCAGTTTAAGTCATCAGAAACTGGTTTAAACCTCTAACAGAATAGATGCTCAGTGCATATAAACCAGTTTCAAAAAAGCTGAGACTAGTTTAAGATAAACCTGGTTGAATATAGTATCAGACTAAACCAGTCTGGTTCAAACTAGTTTATGAAACTTCTGTCCCAGACCCCTTCTTGGTTCAAGTTAAATCAGAGTCAACCAGCATCCCAGCATGTTTTCCATCCCTGGGCTGGACTGTCTGCTCCATCAGAGAAGGGTTGTGGGGCTGGGGGGGAGGGGGAGAGAGGCAGGGACTGCCCCCTCCAGGCAAACCCTGTCTGGGGTCTATGGCCAGGGAGGGGGATGTTAAACGCCCCCTTCCACCAAGTACGGAGCTGCCCTGACTCGTTAAACTTACTGAAAGTTACTGCTGGCTGCAACTGTGGACTACAAATCCCAGAGGTATGCGGAAGCAGGAAGAGGAAGTGATGAGCAACCCTGCAGAGTCCTGCTTCTGTGATGCTGGACTGCAAATCCCAGCATCCTCAGGGGCAGCAGAAAGAGGAAGTGCCAGAGAGCCATGCTGTATTATCCCAGGCTTCTGGCCTGAAGCACCTCAGGCATATGGCTGCATTTCCTGAATCAAAGGTAAATGTGTGTCCAGTTGTTTTTCAGTTTAATCTTTGCAACTTAGAATAAACTGCAAATACTGAATCAATTCAGCTTTTTGGCTGTCTGTATTTAGCCCATTAGCGCACAGGACAGCTACTTCTTCCTTTGCTTCCCAAAATAAATTCAAGTCACCCACCCCACCCAGCACTGGCATGAGACCAGTGCAAGAATTATTCACCAAATCTGCTCATGGTAGCTTCTGGATGCTGCTTCAGACAGGAGCACATCCAGGTTTATATTAAACAGTTTATACACATGTCCAATTAGGCCTGTGAGTAAATAATGTAAACAAAACAAAACAACCTTCCTGAACCTAAAATTCAGCTCAGCCATTTCAATAAACAACTATGTTTTGCCATCTCTCTTAGAAAAAATACCAGCTAAAGCTTCTTATTTTAAGGAGTACCATCCAAAAATGTTGTAGAATGGATACTGTCAGCAAAAATGAGAACACGAGTTTATAGTGTACCTCCCATTTCACCTCTGAACTTTTCAAAAACTATCTGGCCCATCTTTACAACTACCATTTAAGAAATATACCACTGTCTTGCGATGTATCAACAAGGATGATGAACAGTTTTTAGAATTCCATTAGATAAATAATTCAATAAGCTTTCTAATTTCATTTCTGATTAGTGATGCATATTAAAGATTTTAAATCCAAAAGCATTAGGATGTTGGAGAATCTGAAGATGGCAAAACTTAACTAGTATAAGCCCTTGTATACGTATACTTATAGTAAGCATCTTTCTGTTTGCTGAATTAAATCCCAACTTTATTTTTTATTCCAACCGTTGTCCTTGATTATCCATGTTGAAACATCAGATGTGTGTTTTTAAGCCAAAATGGAACCTTTCTTACATTAGTAGCACATTAAATGAAAAAATCAAAAACTCTTCAAAATAAAGATGATATAATATATTCTTTAAATAATATAAAAACCAGCAAAAACACTTGAAATAGTTTTCAAAAGTATATGGTTAACATGTGAATATGGCATATACCATTTTAATGTGCACTGGTTCTTGTGATAATACAGTGGCATGGCAAATGTATTTGCATATCTCAATGTACTGTCCCCTCCCTGGCTTCTTTCTTACTTACCGGCCATGAAGAATTAAACATGTGGTTGGTGTAATTCTGGTTATCCATTTGTGAAAGTTAAAATAATCATTAAAGACTGCTCTCAATTATCAGTTCTGGGCATGGATAACAAACATACTTCTCAGGGGAGAAAAAAATACTTCAGAAAGATATATAAATAAATCTACACACACACACACACACAAAGAATTAAAAAACAAACACCTAATGAAAAGAAAGTAAGAAATTTGTATGCAGACCAGTTTTGCTATTGTTGTTTGGGTGATAGAGGATAGATGATTGTTTAATTTAATTTTATATATACACACATAAATATTTAAATAATGTGCACAGACATAGCATACCTCTCACATTATCAAAAAGTAAGTACCACGTCATGTCTTTCAATGAGAATAAATCTTTCCATGGAATAGAAACTAAAAAGTATAAATGCAAAAAAAATTCAAAACCAATCATTTAAATATTGTGCTTGCTAATTTGAACTACAGTATAATTAAAATCCAAAGCAGTTACTACGGTTGGATAATTAATATTCCCTTTTGTCTTATATGATTGTGTATCTAAATTTATGGTCTTCAGTTTCATTCCTCAGTCCTACAGTAGCTTAGTAAGATATGCCCATGTCTTATCACATCAGTATAAATGAACTTATAAAAAAAACATGGCCAGAATTATGTATAAAATATTTTCCATTAGGAATACATTTTCTTCCTCATTTTCTTGCCCCCCCCCCGAAAAGTGGTTTGTAAATTCCCTTTGAGGATCAGGCCTGAGAGATTGGAGACAGGTAGTTATGAGTTCTTGTCTTTGATAGATTTTCAGTGTGCACTCATTCTGGTGCACAGTTGTTGCTTGGTATCTCCTATGTATTTTCTATAAGGGCCCTTGGTGCCCTGATGGAGATATGTAATGTACTGTGAAGATATGTTCATACTGGAGATATTGTTGGCAGGTTTTACATGTCTTGTCATGGCATGGCCTGGATTCATTTGGTGCATTTTGGGCTGTAGGAAGTTGGCTTCTAGTGATGAGGTTAGCAAGGTTCAGTGCTTGTTTGAATTTACAAACCACTTTTCACAGACAAGCCTATGAACTACACTTCATGAACCTCCTTGGTACAGAAACTCATGGACTCAAGACAGACATTGGAATTCTGACACACTACAGCCTGCAGGACATCTGACTCCCCAGGTACCTCTCCACATTTACCTGCACTGC
>NW_017729002.1:12531408-12539236 GCF_001723915.1 Gavialis gangeticus
CGTCTTTACTATTCCTTCCATCCAGAAACAGCACACACACAAACTGCAGGTGCTTCCTCAGCCTGACAAAGGGTTTTTCAACCCCAAACCTTGCTAAGATATATTTCTCCAACTATTCAGTTGGTCTACTAAAAGATATCTGCTTGACCCAAAGAACCTTGTCTGCCATGTCCTTAAACCAACATGGCTACAACCCAGATCCCTAGCATCTGTCGCCAGTCAGCTGTCCAGAAGGACACAGGGCCCTGGGCACATCTAAGCCCCAGGGCTGGGGCTGGCAGGGGGAGTTCTCAGGCAGCTGCTGGAGAAGAAGCTCCTGCAGGAAAGGACAGAAAGGCTCTGTGCCAGTTTGGCTGCCCAAGATGCTAGTGTTGCTTACTTACCTGTGGTTATTTAAAGTGGTGGACAGAACTGAAGCTATAGGGGAGGAGGAGATGTCATTGGGGCACACTATCGTGTCATGTAGAGGTCCCAGCATCAAGTGAGGGCGCACCTTAACACACACACAAAGTCACATGTCATGAGTTTTGCTTGTCAGCAGCTTGAGGTACAAAACAGAACAGTGTTTCAAAATGAAACATCAAAATGAAACACTGTCCCTTCGAAATGGTGAAATGGAAGTTGAAATGAAATGGTGCTGTTTTGCACAGCCCTACTGGCCACTGCTGAAAGCACTCAAATGCAGCTCATCAGGGCTCATCCTTGAATGGCTGCCTGGCACATGCTCCCCAACCCCTTGCTGTCCTTCCCCACCCCCACAACCCCTGACTGGGTAGTTCCCTCAGCCTCGGTGGGGATGACCCGGCAGAGTCCTCCAAGCCCTCCCCTTTGTGCAGAGAGGGGATTTTCCCCTTCCACTCCTCAATATGGTCCTCCATGGCTGACAGACACAGACATAGGCTAGGGAGCAGAGGTTTTACTGTCTTAGCTCTGTGAAAGCAGGGGGGTAGGGTCAGTCTTGTTCCACTTCAGCAGACTGCATAGCCCAGGGTTGCAAAGCATCCTGGGATGCCAAGGAACTGTGAGTTAACTTGAATGGGGAGGAGATCTGGGATAGAAGTTCCATAAACCACTTTGACATAAATTAGTTAAGTATGATACTACATCCATCCAGGTTTATCTTAAACTAGTTTTAGCCAGTTTGAAAGCAGTTTGTGTGCACAGAGCTTCTGATCTGTTACAGATTTAAATTGGATTCTGATCACTTACACCAGTTTATGTGCAACTTCTTTGTGTAAACCTTAGTTTTAAGGTTTACCTAGAAATGAGGGCTCTGTTACCAAGCTGACACCTTTCACATAAATGTTATGTTCACAAAACACACAAAAAAAATCACTTTCCCACAAATTGACTAGAGCCATTAAAACCAATAGTGAATAGTAAATGTACAAATCTAAGTCATATAAACATCCTGTTCCAACTTATAAAGGAAGGGGCTATTAAAAACATCTACTTTTATGGAAATTATGCCAAGTCTATTTTTCCCCTTTAAGCTAAAAGAAAAGTGATTGTGATCAAAATGAGAGATGTAGTTAATCCATTTTTTAATTTACTCCTAATTTCAGTTAGAATTCAAGAAAAATAATCAAATTACTTTAATATTGCCAGAAGCGGTGGGAAATAATATATGTTGGTAACATGACTAACATGATTACAAATCCAAGTTTTCTAAATAGCTGAAAGCCCATATCTACATGTAGCATATGATGATACAGTGCCCTATAGGCTGACAGCTGAATAAAAAACAAAACATAAATAAAGTAGAGAGACCTTTTTCACATTACACATGTCCTAAAGCAATTAATAGGTCACTATTTGGTTAGTTAAGGAATGATCCATTTAAAGCAGTCCTAATCCACACACTTTTACTAGCACCAAACACTTGCTAAAATGACAGAAAGCAATTCATATGTTGCCAACTTCATTAGCTCGTTCTCATTCTAAAATAGTGTGTCAGAGCAACAATCCTTTCACTAATCCCATCAAGGGGATTTTTTTTAATTCCATCTCTCACTGACTCAGACAGGAGAATCAAATTCTGAATAATATATTCAATGAGTTACTTAATTAGCTGGGTGAAGGTGAAACTGAAACAGCTGAGTCAAATAATGAGATGTCAAGCATAGCAGCTTAGACCAAGGAGGGATTTGAAAGCCTTCTTCCCGTCACAGAAAACCACAGGATTTTTCAAACAGATGACATTAAGGGGTTTAATCTTTCCATTTCAGTCCCTCTGCAAGTATCAGTTTAGGGAGGGGCGATGGAGGGGAGGAAGAAGGAAAAAATGGAATTGAAAAATCAAACAGCAAAGTGGAAATTACTCTACATACAGAAAATACTAATAAATAAGTCAGACTCAGTTATTTATGAAATTTGGGCAGTTTAAAAGAAAACAAAAACAACACTTTAAATAGAAAGTCTAATACTTGGATAATGTAGTAGTAAGATTAACCTATAAGTAGATATCTCCTAGTTTAAGGAGAGTCTATTCTTCCAAACAAGGCTGACCAGACTTTTCATTGGTCTATTAATTAGGTCTGTTTAATTCCCTGAGTTGTCATCCTCGGTTATAACATAATCTGCTTTTTCCCCTTAGCACTACTTGCAGAGTCATGTAATCAGCAACTACTCATTACAGTCAGAACTGGTTAATTAATGCTCACTTTATCTCTATGTTTGGACAAAAGGCCTGATTTGATCCCATCCTGTAGTCCTTTAATGCTGACTTTGCCAGTATAAAGAATCTGTAAACATGACAGTTATGGCCCCAACTCTCATGGGAATTTTCAAAGAGGTTCCCCTCACAGCACTCTGCACAAGAGAGCTGGGGAAATGGAAGCAGGGCATGGCTATGCAGGGTATATATCTCAAAGTGCAACTGAGCAGCAATTACATATTTACATTACATGTACATTTTTTTTGCCTTTGTAATAACTAATAATAGGTATATCACTGTCAAAAACTCAAAAATGATGTGTTCAAAAAATTAATGAGACTGGGAAAAAATGTTGAGATGAATAATAATAATAATAATAACAGAATGTGTTCTCATTTCCCTTAAGTTTTAATGTACCCTACAGACTGTGAAAAGTTGCCAACCCTAATACCATCAACAGTGAAGAAAGTGATTTTTTCCCCTGGCTGCTAGTGTGCCCCAGTAAGATTGTGGAACCACTGTCCTAGGCATTGTAGGCATGCATTAGAGAAGGTAGCCCCTGTCTGGAAAAGTTTAGTCTAGTGAAAAAATTCACATCATAGAAGTACTACAAATACCCAGTAAAAGGAAACTTTTTTACCCTTACTTAGCTGGGAAAAATTCAAGTGAATGTTTGATCATGAGAAAATCCATAGTTCATGAGAAGTATCCTGACACATCAGAGCTCCCACAAGAACTGTTGTTACAGGTTTGAAAATGCATCTGCTTTCTGGAAAGATATATTTATTAAATCAAGTTGTGATTTTTTAAATAATTTACATAAAATTAAATATTGGATATCAACTGCCCCTGAAGCATCAGCCCCAAGTACCTGCTGCAGGTACTGGAAGAATATTACTCCAGAGAAAACAACAGGGAGCTAGGGATGTGCTTCATTACCTAGGCCTGAGGAATTCTAACAACTGGGAAACAGGATAAATAAATGCAAGCTGGGCTTGGGGCGCAGTGTTCCACTCTGGATGCACAGGCAAAACCTTCCAAAAATGTTGTCCCAAACACTGCTGCACAGCTGTACCTTTTTCTTAACAGGTCAGCTTCCACCAAGCAAAATGCAAACACTAAAAACACAACAAATAGTAATACAGCATTCCAATTCAATTCCAAATAAAATAATTGGCATTTATATTTCAAGCAGTGTAACAGTTATCATAGAATGCTGAATAATTACACTAATTGGGAGCAACCCCTTGCTTTTATGAAAATGTGTGATTGGTCATTAACTGTACAATGGAACTGCTTTGTCTGTACCCTCCTGTAGCAATTCAAAGACAGCAACAGTTGCAATTTTAACCCTGTTTAATTCAGGTTGAAATTTGCACTGATTGATCTCAGTTATCTTGTCAAAGGTAGAGTAAAGCATCTGATGGAGGATTCTGAGTGCCAACACCCCCACCCCAATCAAGGTAGCTAAATTGTTTCTTTCAGCAGCCAGAGTTTTCATTTTGAAATATTTTGTTAACACATATGGGAATACAGAAAAGTATTTTATCAAGTTCTCACAAGTAGGAAAGGATTTTCCAGAGAAGACCCACCTGTATGATCAGGAACTTGCAAGACAAGCCATAAAAGGAAAGGCTGAGGGACCTGGGCCACTTTAGCCTAAAGAAGAGAAGACTGAGAGGGGACTTGATAGTGGCTTACCACTATATCAGAAGAGTGCAACAGGAGCTCAGTGAACAACTGTTCACTAGGGCACCCCTGGGGAAGACCAGGACCAATGGATATAAACTCCTGGAAGGCCACTTCAGGCTTAATACCAGGAAAAAACTCCTTCACAGTCAGGGTGTCCAACTGTGGAATAAACTCTCTCCAGAGGTGGTGCAGTCACCTACCCTGGAGGTTTTCAAGGGGAGACTAGACAGTCACCTTGCCGAGGTCATTTGACCCCAGCTGTCTTCCTGCCTAGAGTGGGGGTAGGGGGAGGCTGGATCCAGTGATCTGCAAGGTCCCTTCTATCCCCTAACAATCTATGAATCTATAAAAAGGTTTCTTCCAGAAAACTTGGCAAAATGGAGAAAAGTTTGCTATACTAAATCAGAGACCTATAGTGGCATGTGTAGATGAAATGGGGGCCCTAAACTGAAGCAGTGCATTTTAAGGAAAAAAAAAACACTTCAAATTAGGGCTGCTTAAACCCCTGTGTTGTGCACACACCCTGCTGAATTTCCTGCCTCTCTGGCAGGGCAGGGAGGGGAGGGTGAGCTGCTGGTGGGAGGATTGGTCCTTGGGCTGTGTGGAAGGGGAGGGGCTGGTGCTTCTCTCTGCTGCAGTGACAGTCCCTCCCAGGCAGCACCCACCCACAGGCACCCAGCTCGGGTGGCACCGCAGCTGCAGAGGGAAGCACCAGGCCCCTGCACAGCTCAGGGATGCAGGCTCCAGGGTGGGAAGTGTGGGGGGGGGGAAGATCAGGCTAGCTGCTTTTCTTGGGCAGAGCCTGCCTTCCCAGGCTTTTGCTAGGCTTCCTGCAGAGCACCTAAGCTGCATGGAGCCCAGTGCTTTACTCCACAGCTGTAGGGGCAGCAAACTAACACTTCCCAGAGGAGTTTTAGTTTGCTATGCCCCAAGTCATTTAAGGCGCATTACACCATCAAATTTCCTACAGTGACTGGAATTAATGCGCAATACACCACTGAGGCATGCAAACATTGACACCATTAAAGCAGTGCAAAAGCATTTAGCCCATTTTAAAGTGTCATGCACACACACCTCTTGTTTCAACCACAGATGGCCCTACTGGCTCCCAGCTCTAACTAAAATGAGACTGTACATTTTCAGTCATTTTATTTCTGATGTGGAAGAATGAATGTAAACACCATTGAGAATGACACCCTAACTTATAGCAATGGTTGTGCAGTACATAGAAACGTTAAAGAGAGAGAGAGGGTACATGTACACATTCCTCAGACTTGATCTATGATCACAAGGTTACTTTAAGCTGTGTGATCATACACCAGGTCCCTTTTGTGAAGATGTTTGCTGGTGTGAGGAGTTGTGCTGGGAAAACGATCCAAGTAAGTTGGGGTGTGGGGAGGGATGGGTGAGCAAGTCTGAGGCAGGGGGGTTGGCAGTATTGAAGGGGCTGGTGGGTCTGCAGGGGAAGGCATGGTGATCTGAGGGGGGGAGGGGAGGCACTAGGGGGCTAAAAATATCCCAGTCTGGGGGGTGGGTAGGAAAAGTGAACTTCCAGGATCTAATCTCCCTGTACCAAAAACTTGCAATGCAAGGAACATTTTTTTTCCCACAAGTGCTTCTTGCCCCATCTCAAAGGGATTTGAGGTGGGGCAAGAGGCACATAAGCGCTCATCTGGATGCGCCCGAAAGGAGTAGTTCAGGACCTTCTCTGCTCTGTTACTGTATGGCAGCCAAGGAGAGCTCTAGTCTTCCCCAGTTGCCAGCCCTGGGCTGGCAGGGGGACCAGTATCAGGCCTCAGCTCTGTGTGGTGGTGGGAGCTCTTGTACCTCCAGGGCAGCCTTCTCCCACCCCTGCCCCAGGGGTTTCGTATTCTTAAACTGAATAATATAGCCCTAGGCCACTAGCTTATTAGTTTCTCTTATTAGTGCACCCCACTGTTCAAAATTCGAGATCTGCCCATGATCATTACTGTATTGTTATTTGTGTTCAGGATTGGGAGTCTCTGCTGTAAGGATTATTTTTTTCCAACAGTTGCATATTTAATTTGGCCTTTATTTCTAATATGGAAAATTAAAAAAAATATAAAATGAAAATAACATCTATACTCTCATTAGCCTACTACTTCCTCTTAACTGTTTTCATTGTGAATTTGGAACTAGATTTTTCAAGGTGCTGAATGCTTACTTCTGTAGGGATTTTGGATTTTCAGGAATCTGATACCTTGCCTTCACTGGGCACATCCACACATGCAAGCACACGCGCTTGCAGCAGCTCAAATAGAAGCAGTGCAAATTTGATCTGGGGCTTTTTGCTTCAGCGCACGTGCTCAGACATGCGCTTTGTTGTGCAACAAATTGTGCCACTTTGGGCACAATAATCTTGCCTGGCTCCTCCCGGATACTCAGCCAGGGGGAGCTAGAGCCCAGGGCTGGCACCTGTGCTGTCCCCAGCAGTATAAAAAGCAGCCCTGTCCTGGCCCCAGCAGTATAAAAAGCCGCCCTGGCAAGTAGCTCAGGGCTACTCGCTCTCAGGAGCTTCTGAGGCCCAGCCAACTGGTACCTGGGGACACTACCCCTTGTGCCAGTTGGGCTGCTGAAGCAGCCCTGAGAGTTCCCTGCACCCTCTACCCATTACAGCAGTCTGGCAGTGGGGGCTGCTGCCTGGCTGTGACCTGCTGTGCACTTGCCAGACTTGGATGGGGACTGCAGAGCCAGTAGAGGCATCTGCCCCTCTGGGCCAGCTGCCAGTGGACTGCAGTTGTAGGGTTGGCCTTTGTGCGGCACTACTGCCATGTGTGCCCCTGCCCGGCCACCTGGGCAGCTATCACCCAGAAGATGTTCTGGGTGTGGTGGCCTGCTTTGAACTGTCAAAGCATGTCCTCTTGGCCCCATTTCTCCAGGAGGTCAGCCACAGCCAGACGAGTCCAAGGTGCCAGCTCTGAGCAAGCAGGGTCCTGCCACTGGCCTCCCTAGCAGGAATTCTGGTGTTCCCTATTGGAAAACCGAAAAATCCCTGATAAAAAAATCCCAAAGTGACTCTGTAAAATACCCCCAAATCCATGTTCCTCCACAAGTAAAACAAAAGACCGCTATAAAGACAGAGACAGCAATCAGTTGGACAATGTTTTACTGATATATCTTACAGTGTTAAAGCAAGTCTCTTAAAATAATAAAGTGAACTCTAAATACGTTTCATGAATTCATGAATACATGTTTTGCTGCACTCCCACAGGGTGATGGCCCCCACACAAGGGATTTGGCCCCCCCCAACAGGGGGTTTGGCCCTCTCACAAGGGGTACGCCTCCCAACAGGAAGTTCAACCCCCACACAAGGGGAGTGGGCCCCCAACAGGGGGTTCAGCCCCCATACAAATGGCCCCCACAGGGGCTACCACTCCCTTGCAAAGCCCACATGCCCCACTCCAGTCTCCCAATTGCTGGCCCACCTGGCCCCATCCCCCACCAGTTGCTGCAGCCCCC
>NW_017729002.1:12544236-12544469 GCF_001723915.1 Gavialis gangeticus
GGGCACATCCACACATGCAAGCACACGCGCTTGCAGCAGCTCAAATAGAAGCAGTGCAAATTTGATCTGGGGCTTTTTGCTTCAGCGCACGTGCTCAGACATGCGCTTTGTTGTGCAACAAATTGTGCCACTTTGGGCACAATAATCTTGCCTGGCTCCTCCCGGATACTCAGCCAGGGGGAGCTAGAGCCCAGGGCTGGCACCTGTGCTGTCCCCAGCAGTATAAAAAGCAG
>NW_017729002.1:12549469-12549693 GCF_001723915.1 Gavialis gangeticus
TAGAAGCAGGGGTGGGGGGGCTCCAGGGCCTCCTGGCAGAGCATCCCAGGCAGCATAGGACAGAGGAGGGGCAGGAGGGCTCAGGCTGGGGCTGCTGCAGCTGTCAGCCTCCCCTGCACTGTGAAGGTGGGGCCCCAGGCAGCCGGACGGCAGCTACAACTGCCGGTAAGTGCCAGGTTTGTTTGTTTTTTAAAGTATGGGGTGTGGGGCAGGGATCGGGGGGC
>NW_017729002.1:12550087-12553356 GCF_001723915.1 Gavialis gangeticus
GGGGGAGGGGGCCTCTGAGGGGCTGGCAGGGGGAGGGGCCAGCCCCAGCAGGTGTCAGGGGTCCCCTAATGGTGCCCTCCCCCCTCCTCTAGGCTCCCTGACCCCTTACTGACACCAGGGCGAGGGCCAACCACAGAAATACTCTGGCAGCCAGAGCATCTCCATGGAGGACCCAGCCTCTGCGCTGCTTTTTTAAATATTTATTTTTTTTAGACCCCTGGATATCCAGGGTTCTAATTTTCTCCCCACGCTGCAAGTTTACAGCGTGGGAAACATTTTTTTTGTTCCCACACATGCCTCTTGCCCCGCCTCAAAAGGGTTTGAGGTGGGGCAAGAGGCACGTGCATGTTCATGTGGACACACCCACTAGGGGAAAGATGTATTTTATCTGGTAGTAGCTAACTGGTAGTAGAAATCTAGTGTAGACAGGCAGCTGCAGTTTCACATGTATTACCTGGTCAAAGTAATTCCCAGGCTCTCCCACAATGTTTCATGGAGAGAATAAGGGAACGAGATTTTCTCCTACTCTCCTCCATTCACTCACCTGAACAGATACCCAGATATGAGAGGGGAATATGTTTTATCCTTGTCATTCAAGCAAGGAGAACACAGAAGATATGTATCTCACAGGGGAGCCTCTGATGCAGAGTTCCTCCCAGGGCTGCTTTTAGCATGATGCAACTTACGCAACTCCTTTTGCTCATGGCCAGGACTCAATACACAATAAGAACCCTTAGGAAAAATTGAAGTATGAAACAGATATGCAAAAAGGCTGTATTGGTGAATAAAATGGTTTTATGCTCACAGCTAAGGAACAGCTGAATGGATTTCCTTCTAAATGCTCACCAGCAAGACAGAAGAAATCTTTGCCTTCAGAACACACTCTGGGGAAAGCTTTTAGCACTGAAAAAGAGGCTTAGATCTAAATTGCCATCTCTGACATAATGCCATGCTAAAAAAAAGAATAGATATCATTCAACTTGAATTTGCTAGGTACCACACTAGGGAGGGGAGTATATAACACCAGTAAAAATGCTGGAATTACAGAAATTCCAAGACTACTGTGAAGCCTTTAACATCTCTATATTCTTGCATATTTTAGCACTTTTCACAAGAGGATTATGTTCATTTTAACTAACAGAAATGAACAAATGCACACACTTTCACCCTCCAGTACCTAAGGCAACTATCAGAATAATGAGAGCATTTACTGACTCATGACTTCTGAATGCTTGAGGACAGAAACATTTTGTTAACATGTTACCTTGGCAGTACGTTTATTACAAACTGGTGCATAGTCTAGTATAACAGAACTACACCTGTATCACTCAGGTTGACAGCAATACCTCTCCTGTACGACCAAAATGTAATTCACTTGAATAATTCAAATACATTAATCCTCTTTAATACACTTCTTTTGCTTGTTTCAAGTAATTTCAAAAGAAAAGAAAGAAAATGAACTGTTACAAAACCTGTTTTAGTATAAGATGGGTCATCTGCCTTTTAGCTGGTTGCAAGCCCATAACAATTAGCCATCTAGAGAATTAATATATGTCATTAAAAACAGTTAAAAGTAGGTGGCAAACTTCCAAATTGTATGAGCTGGAATTTGGAGACAATTTGTCAGTAGCCTTTGGACTTACTGTTCATTTTACTTCCTTACATAAGGAGACTTTACGCTTCTAATTTTGTAAAGACTTCTCTTTCTAATGTGCTTAGATATCAGCACTCAAACTACAGTGAAACAGAAAGTGTGCTAAATTTCATAGCTTTGCACTATACAATCAAATCCACTCCTCTCGTTTCTTACTATTATAACTCATGCTCAATGACCTCAGATTCTAGTATATGTGAGAATGACTTTATTATTTTAACTAATAAAAAGGCATCAGCTATCAAGCATTGGGAAGATTGAATCATTTTCCATTTGCTCATAACACTATATACTTTTCCCTTTTCTTTTTGCTTTTGAAATCACAATAACCCCAAATCAAATAAAGTGTTTCACTGCATAATGCAGAACACTCACTTGTTACGTTCATTGCAATAAGAATGTAAAATTTCATTTCTTAATTAAATTAATGATGCAAAACTGTGTAAAAATACTACAGTGTATGAAAAAGCAGGAAATATTACAATGATCTATTGACTATAGTAAAGCAATTCCATTACTGCAGCCATTTGACTGTAAGTAAATCACTTTTGATTAGACTCATAAATTACTGAACACGTGCCTCCACTAGTTGTCAGGAGTTATCTGATAACGTAAACTTTACATGGAATCGGAACTAATTTCTACATAGTGCTACTGCAGAAAAGCTATACAACAACAATGGCGGACATATCATTAAATGAGCAAATGTAGAAACATAATTAAATTAACTGATAAGCATCTTTCTTCTTCTATCCAGACTCTAATTTAATGCATTTGCAAATGTAATGAGGTTCACTGGATTGAAAAATACTGTGGAAATAGCAGAAACAAGATTAAATTAATTGCAAGACATATTGATAAGGAAGCTTGTTTCAAATTAAGTGAAACATATTTCTGGAAGCCATTAAAAGGCAAATAGCATATCATACACCTTGATGACAAATAACACATTCTAAATGATTTTTACCAGCTGAGAAATCCAGCATGCTACATGTAGCTGTAGGCTAATTTGTTGATCTTTTTCCTTTTTCTTTATTTTTTTTAATGCTTCAGGTAAATAAAAATGTTAAAAATGCTTGTACACTGAGAAATCAAAATCTGACTGGCTATCATAATGATATGCCAAACCATCAGTTCCACACAATTTCACATAATAAAACTTAGAATCAAGTAATATTAAATAAGTTTGTCCCTTCTTCTTGGCTAAAAATGATGTTTGTTTTGCTAACAAAATAGAACTTAAATAGCTGAACATTAACATAACACGCTAGAAGTTTAATACGTAAAATCATAAAAGCAACAAAAAAAAAAAGGCAAAAAAAGAAAAGAAGAAAAGCTGGAAGGGACACTAAATGAGCATCCAACACAGTGTTTCTCAAACTGTGCAATGTGTACCAGTGTGCATCTCTGGCAAATTCCTAAAGGAGATGCAAGAGGAAGGAATGGGAAAGCAGAAGAAAATTAAGGCAAAGTATAAAGGGAGGCAAAGAAAAAGACAAAATTACTAACAATTATGCAAAAACTCTTAGTTTGGAGTGGTTAGGATGTGATTTTTGTGGTATAAAATGTTACTTTTATTGTGTATAACACAAAATCATAAGCATACTGTTACCTC
>NW_017729002.1:12558356-12559382 GCF_001723915.1 Gavialis gangeticus
TGGAAAAGTCATGCTAAGCTGAGGCTTGTTCACAAGTAAAAATCCAAAACCCTGATGCTGCAAGCTAGCTATCGTTTTGGAAGAAACCAGGAGATATCCCATCAGTATATCTGCTATCCATAGGAATGTCAAGCTGGCTCCTAAGTAGGTGTTTCCTGAGTATCAATCAGTTTCCTGAGATGTTCCAACCAGATAACCCCTTGACAATGGAAAAGACAATTTGATTTACACTATTGAGAATGCTTGAAAGAAGCTGAACTGAGGGTATAAAAATCTGTAAAAGAAGCAGCAGTGTGTGTGCTGACACCACCCGCTTTCTTCTTGAGAGGCTGCAGGAGGCAGATCGTCTCCCTTCAAGGATCGTGCTGAGAACTTTAACCTGTCAGCTTTGCAACCCAAGTGCCTTGGACTGGTGAGATCCCAGCTCTTTCTCTCTCTCTTTCTTTTCTCTTCTCTCTAAGCATACATTTCTGAACCTGAACTGTATTAATTAAGCTTGAGCTAAGTTTCCCCAAATACTTAGTGAAACCAGGGTAATACTGTAACTGTTTGTGTTTGTTTTTCCTTTGCATGTCTATTATTACTAGTGTCATTATATATTTCATACACTTAGCAATAAATAACTTTTTAGTCAAACTGGTGGTAACTGGGTATATTTTTCCTTCTCTGCTTCTCCTTCCCCACTTGCTCTGCAGCAACGCTTCTTTTACCTAAGCTAAAGATCCCTTTGTAGCCCAAAAATACTGTGAGGTCTGCTTATCAAGAGGCTAAAAGATTGGGACATGTTGAGTTTGAAACACATAAGGGAATCAGCTTGTACAAGCTGATTGACCCAGATTGGCTCAGACATGCCCTAATGAACTGAACGCTGGCCCATGAGGTTGTCATCTGGACACCCGGCCGGATTCAGAGGTATTCTGTTTAACTGTGTGCTTGTGTCTGACTGTAGTTATTGTTGCTCTGATGAACTGATTCTTGGCATATGAGGGTGTCAGCCTGTCCATGCTGATCAACCCGGCCAGGTCA
>NW_017729002.1:12559497-12563466 GCF_001723915.1 Gavialis gangeticus
GTGTGTGTGTGTGTGTGTGTGTGTGTGTGTGTGTGTGTGTGATTGATATGGTGACTGGAGGAACCCAGCCCCATTGAAACTGAGTCCTGCAAGATAGCTCCATTGGGGGATGAGGGCTTGCAGGGGGAGAGATACAGCTCCATATAGAAACACAAGTAACACAAGCAGCACATTAATAGGATTACCAAGACCCTAGAAACTTATCCCTAATAAATGAGCACACCCTAAAGTAATGGGCAAATCTGGTAACAATACATAGAAGTATAACAAAGTTAAATGGCATCTTCAACCCAAATGAATTTGAGAACCATTGATTTAGCCCATTCCTTTGCTCTGAGGCAGGATCAAGTACATCACAACAGAGCTTGTTTAACTTGATCTCAAAAATCTTCAATATTCCACAACTTCCCTAGATAACTGTCCAATTGTCTTACGATCCTTGAAAATTCCTCATTCTAAGAAACTGGGAAAACAAATGTCAAATCCATGTTAAATTAAACAGAATACACTTCAGAATATTTTCCTGGAAATAAATATTTGCCTGTTATCTGACACTAGACTAAAAAGTCATATGCTACTGGAAGCTCTGAGATATGCAATGTCAAGTAGTTTGCTAGTATGTTACTGTGTAAAATTTCTCACATCAAGTAATTCTAATTTTATATTTCTTTGTTGTACAAAGATAAATAACAAAGTATTTTTCATTAGTGACAGATTACTTAAGCTTATGGTTGCTTGATTTTTTTTTATTGCATTATAATCTTAGGGACACACGGAATGGTTTTAATAAGGGGTGCTTTTGATTAGTTTAACATTCAAAAATTGACAGTGATAACTTTAATTTGTGCTTTTGAAGCAGTTAGCCAGGACGTCCTGGATGACCAGGCACACCTCTCAGACCACCTGTCTTCCCCATACTTGACTGGCTTGCCATGTAGTAGTAATTGCTGGGGGTGGCCAGCTTCATTATGGCCATCCACCTCTCTGGAATGAGGGATTGCCACATGCTGACATCCTGGTGTGATGTGAGGGGTCAGAGCTGGGCAACAATGTTCATGAAGGTGGCCCAGTTCATACAATTGGTCTAAACCCGGTCAGTGGTGTGGGCCCAGAACTGGCACTTGATGGTGGGTAGGTGGTGACAGAGCACCCCTAACATTCACAGAGACCTAGGTGACCTCATTCTTGTCAGCTGCATGAAAATCAATTGCCCAGTCCAGCTCAGAGGCACGAAGCTACATGTAGTGTGACCAGCTGCCAGGTCATGTCCAGGTGAGCATGTGTGTTGTCCCACAGCCTCCAGAGAGAGTTGCATAAAGTGACAAGCAGGACATGTCTCGGCTCTTCGGTCCCCATGCTTGGGCACATGCAGCAGGACACCCTGGCAGGGTTCGGGCAGGAAGTGACATGGAGGCACATGCAACTCATGATGTAGGGCATTTTCTTTGGGGCCCTTCTGAAAGCCTAGGGGAGGGCCATGTGGTGACATGACAGGAGGTTGGCGACATTGCTTATCCATGCCTGACAGCCAATCAGCAGTGACCTGGGTGCTCAGCTGAGCACAGCAGTCTCTGGCAACCTTAAAAACCCGCAGGATATGCTGGGAGGTGTGCAGGAGCACCCCCAACCTACTGGCCTCAGCCAGTACAGGCAGCCTGCATGCCCCTCCCCCAAAGCATGAACATGCCTATCATTCACTACCAATCCAACCTAATCCGTTTACAGAAAACCACATAAGTTAGATCAATTCCTTCTTGGGCTTTTTGAACATCTGTATTTAGCTCTAAGGAACAGATGGAAGGAAAAACTACCTTCCATTTGCAACTGATAGGATGCAAGTATTAATGTAGCATTAAGTTACATGGAGCCGGTATTGCATGTATCTTGTGATCTCTTATATAAAAATCTGAAATAGGGTTAAAAACTGTCATGAAAGCTAAACAAAGAGGAGGCTCAAAAAGTTAATGAGAGCATTTTAACTTACCTTAATCTCTTTTTACTGTTCTGTGCTATTATGATTTTTGAATTATTTTACTATAAAACACACTGTTGTAATTTCTTCTTGTAACTTTTATTTTTCCAGTCCTTTATATTGTATTTGGATAAAACCATTTAAAGTTTGCCTAGTTCATATATTCATTATAAAACTTGAATTGCGTAAGTATATAAAGCTCATTTATAATTGGACTGCTTACCTGTGAAATTAGTAACTACTGTATGTTTGCCATAGTTAAAAGACAGAAACAACAGTGAAAAGCAGAAGATATAAAGTTGCAATGGTACAGGGCTTGCAGAGTTCATGTAATTAAAAGCAAAGGAACTCTTTGTACTATATGCTGTCAGGCCTCCATCAGAAATAGCTGCTACAACTGTAACAGATGGTTCCTGAAGATGGCTCTAACCAACTTCACTTTTCATTTTCAATTTGTATTCAGTATTAAAAAAGGATCTGGTCCTAAGAATCATTAAGAACTGGCACTGGAGTAGCAATTTGTGTTAATTATCTGGGCTTTCTCCCAAATATCTACACATTAAACAAGAGATGTTTGGTACAATTAAGCTTATAAATTCTAAATCTTTATCCACTTTGGCAGTTATATAAAATAAAAGAGGAAGCAAAACTGGAAAACAATAAATATAACCAAGTCTCTTAAAATATTTTATTCCCCTCTCCCAACCCCCTCCTTTAGGCTTACTGATGCAGTGGGCATTTCAAACTTCAGTTCCCTGTGTGAGGTGAATATTGTGGATCTCATTATCCAGAGCACATTGCAAATGCCACACCAGAGAGCAAACAACACTGAATTCTCACAAGGCAAGGATTTTTTGCCCACATAACTTGCACTATTTATAATATAAACTGGTGGGTCTAGGGGAAAAAAAGATGGACACAGCCTTATTCCATATTCAAATTGACAGAAATAAAAATAATTTGTTTATGAAAGCATATCTAGGAATGAATACAACTAAATATAAAATGCGTTCTAATATGTATTCCGAGATATGCTTCCACTTTTACTGAATTCTCACTGGGCAACATGAAACACCCCTTTTTCCTTTCCCCACTATGCCTTCAGCAGCCGTATGTGGAATAAGCAATAGTAGGGGTGAAAATCCATATTTTATGCTGGGATTTTTGAAGCATTCAAATTTACAAAATAATTTTTATATGAAGTACAACCATCATGCAGTCTTCTCTGGGGAGAAGACACTGCAATTTGCAACAGTATGTCCTGTCTGGCTCAGTACAGACATTCAGGGAGGTTAGGGAGATGTTAAATTACTTTAAAAATCTATCTAACTTAGTTCACCTGGGTGCAGACCATAAACTTGCTAGGTGGATCTATGTGCAAACAGTGCAGAAGTTCACAACAGTTAGATCGGTCAACCTTATCTAAGTTAAGTGTACCTCCAAGGTAGTCTAACCATGGGCGACTGGTGCCTCGAGTCAGGGGGTCTTGTGCCCCCCCAACATCAGTCAGCAACTGAGGTGGGTCCCCCCAGTGGCTGATTCCACTGACCAGGGGAGTTGCCTGGCAGCTGATCCCCACGGACTGGGAGGGGTGGGGCCGAGCAGCTAATTGGATTGACTGGGGGTGGCCTGTGGCCAAACGCCTCACTAAAAAGGCCTGTGGCCAAACTCATTTTCCAAAAAGCAGCTACGCCACTTCCAGAAGCAGTGCAGCCACTTTTGCTGGTAGCCTTGCTCCCCAGCTGGCACTTGCAGGGGGGGCACCAGTGCTCCCACCTGCCCCCGTGTCCATCGCCTAAACAGGGAGTGCGACCTGACAGGGGTTGCATGTGCACCCTCTGCACATTGCTACTGAATCTAACTTAGCTTGGGTCAGGCAAGACCAATCTAACTGAACTTCTGTACAATTCTCAGGGATGAGGAAGACCTGCGGCTGCATTTTTCCTACCCCCTCCCTGGCACCAGGCTATTTTTAGCCACCCAGCCCTTCCCCCTAG
>NW_017729002.1:12568466-12578328 GCF_001723915.1 Gavialis gangeticus
AAAATGGGTGTATATCTATAGGTAAATTCTTAAACTTGGTAAACCAGACAGCTAGTTTTCCAGCAAGCTTCTACCTTAAGTAAAGAAAAAATCCCACTCTTGTGGTAAAGGGGTGTGTGTGTATGTGAAATCTGGGTCATGAATTCTTAGAAAGTTCTACAGTATACTGAAAGTTAGGGTGAGGTGAAGGGAGGGGTGAAAAGATGAGGGGTGTAGGTTTACCGGGGCATTGTTGTCCCAGACCCAGCAACATCCCTGCAGACCTTGTCTGCCCCCCTGATTCCTCTGAAGAACCTCTCAGCCCCTCATGAAGCCTGCTTGCACCCTCAATCCTTCAACCCCCCCCATCCCAATTTACCTTAGATCAGGTGGCTATTTTTAAACACTCTAACCTCCCCCTAACATCCCTGAATGCCTGTACACAGCCTCGACCAGTATCTACCCTGGGTATTGAGCTGAGATAAGGGGATTCTGATTGTTAGGCAAGTATGGAAGACAAAGGACCTACATTAGAATAACACCCTTCTCCTGTGTTTTGGGATTTTTATGTTGAATTTATCAGCTGCTCTAAACTGCTATCGAAGTTAATACTGAGAAAGGTAGTCTCCCAGATACTGAGAACCAAAGCAATATGGCAATGGATAGCTTAACATTAACTCTCTGAATGGTGGGTAGAAATAAACAGGAAGTTACTACAGGAATTAAGGAATACATAGGAGGACAATCATGCATGTTCCATCAGATGAAATTTCCAAGCTATGTTCACAAATAACCCTGCAATGAGTAGATCGCTGTAATCCAGTGTATAAACCAGCGAGATTACTGACACTGCTGTGAAGTCCAGCTCCAAGAGAAACAGGGATATTATGAGCTTACTAGACAATATTTGTGCCTACTTTTGAATTCTTCCTCACCCCAAAACAACACCTTTACTACCTATAAAGGAGACATAGGAACAGAAGGAGGATGTTTTTGACTGATGCGCAATAAAATTTTCTAGGCTTATTAGGCAGAGAGGAAACAAGAAAACAGTGGTCTCAATTTTCAAATGTAATAATCCTGCTGTAACAGGAATCCTAGAGGCTCCTGTCACCTTAAGGACAGAAAACACTGCAGTTAGGACCCAGGGCAGCTGAATAGAAGCTAGCTGTGAGAGGGAAGACAGCCAGGAATCCCTGCTGTCCAGGCAGGGAGTTGCATTAAAGAAATAAAGAACACCTGCAGCCAGGCAAGGGACTATTGCATAGAATAGGCTGGCTGTAGGAGATCTGGCATTCAGGAGACCAGTTAGCTATTAATTAGCTGGATGGTGGCAAATGAACACGTGGCCAGCTGAAGGCAAGGACCCTGAAACTCTGAGAGGGTAACTTCACCGGTGCAAGGAAGCAGCCTGGTGAACTGTACCCAGGAGGCAGGTAGGTAGCACAGAAGCAAGGGACTGCAAGCTACATATATAAGCCCTAGCTGAGAAGCCAGGCAGGTCATCAGCCACAGGGAGACAACACCTGTGGAGATGCAGGGTCACCTAAATGAATGGGGAAGGGTTTTGGAGGCTCATTAGGCCAGCATATGACAGCAGTCTGGCCCTGCAAAGGAAGGAGCTCTTGCCCTAGGGCAGCTGATTTGCCTTGAAACTACCAGTAAGACTCCGAGAACTTACAGGAGACTATAATCCAGAGTTGGAGTTATGTTGGCATCCAGAAAGGGCTGCTCTACATCTTTGTTTGCCTACCCTGAGAGGGGGAAGTTTTCCTTTTTAAAGAGGTAATGTCCTTTTTTTTTCATTTTGTTGTTGTTTGTCTGCCTAGAAAGGAAAGTTTGTGTTAAGTGGCCGCTTGTTGTTTGCATCTTAAATTATACTGGTGGTTTTCGTTTGGGACTATTGGGGAGGTGGTCATATCTGTGCCTGCAGGGCATGCAACTGCCTTGAGCCTGGCCGGGGTGGGGCTCATATTGTAAGAGTAATGAAGATAGGGTCAGAGAGCAAGGAGAGAAGCAGGGCCATGGACCCATCGTCCATAGGTGGGGAAAACTCAGCCCAGGAGGAGTGAAGAGCAAAGTCTAGGAGCAATGAATCTGTAGTCCAGGAGGGCAGAGGATAGGGCTCTGGCTCAGAAGCCCAAATCCTAGGGCCAGGGGCCCCAGGCAAGTGACACAAGGGCCAGAGGCCCAACACATTGTTGATAAGCAGGGCTGAAGCTGAGAGGGCCAGACCTGAACCAGTGGGTCAGGACTGAAGGGAGGCTGAAGCTGAGAAGGTCAAAGCCCCTCCAAGGGACAGAATGGTATCTAGTAAAACCTGCAAGGAATGGCACAGCTGTAGGGGAGGCCATGATCAGCCCATAAAGCAATAAGTACCCTGGGGAACATATGGGCCAGGAGGATTATGAGCCAAGGATTGGATTTGTGCTAACAGAATCTGGGAGGGGAGCCATTGGTGAAGGTAGGACAAAGGCATATTTTAGGATTCTTGGGCAGTTTCCCATTGAAAAGTCAAACGTTACATCAAGGCATGGCAGGAAAGTGTAAAGGGAGAGGACCTACACCTAGTGCACGGCAGCAGCCTTTGTGCCACCAGGATTCATCATTGCCACCTGTGGGGACCAGTCCAGCTATACCTACGTAATAAATATTTCATTGGACTGAACTGGAAACAATACCCAGTTTAAAAAATAAACAGTAAGTAGAAAGACATTCACATCTATCCCACAATGAGATTTGGTTTAAGAGGTTTTTAGTTTGGTTATCCTTTTTCTGAGGGATGACAGAAAATAGTTGAGGCTGGGAAATGAGATATAGAAGATTAGTGATAATGAATTTGGTTTTCCATGGAGACAGACTTTCTTTTTTTTCTAGTTTTCCTAACTGTCTATATAATTCATATCTAAACATTACAATGACTATCTAGTAAAATATTGGGCATGGATTTTTCTCCCCACTACATCATGATGAACCAACATTATCTTCTCATTTTCATTCTGTACACTTTTTCCTATTATGTGTTCAATATTTCACCAGAGTCTCATATTCCCAATTCACTGCTATAGTCTACTAGTCTGGAACGTAGTTCAGCCTTTATCTAAAGCATAATGAAAAACTAAAATAACAAAAGAGAAAGTTAATGGCCACAGCCATTTCTTTTGGTTCTGACCTTAGTGAATCTTCATGTATTTTCAGTACAATGGTGGTGTGATAATAGCATGCATATTATGAGATAATTAATGTTCATTAAAAATTAGACTCCTATCTGTTAGGGATGGTTTAGAAATAATGAAGTCAACCCTCCTTTAATCCATGGAGAGGGATTGGCTGCTCATCATAGATTGTTTCTGAAGCACAGGATGGTATCTGAACAAATGCAGTAGCAATTTGGTGAGCAAGGGGCTTGGAAAACTGTATAATCCTAACTAAAAGTTTATTGTGATCCCTTTCAAATAATGTATTTTTACTATGCAATTGATCACTGATTAAGTTAGTTATGTGCCCAAAGTAGGCAAACACTTATTTTTTAAATTTAAGATGTCTGATAATGTGGCCCTACATTGCTGGTCGAGTGAGAAGAAAGGGTTCACTTCCCTCTTTCATGCTAGCATGTGGCTGGAAGTTCTCGGGGAAATACACGCCCTGTTATGACAAATAGGCCCATCAATCATTGATTAGCAGATGCAGTGAGAAGTGGTGCCACTGGGCAGGGTGCAGGAGCTGTTTGGTATGGTCAGTCACCAAATTCTAATTGTGAATATCCCAACAGGTGATATGTCAGAACTACGTCTTATCTTGTGTAGGCATGTCTAAGCAGACTAGGGCACCTGCCACTAACCCTCTGGCAACTTTAAGCCAGGAATTATGGAAGAAAATACATGCAGTAATAGTTGTAGCAGCAGCTGCAGTCTAAAATTTGTAAATTGCTCCAAGAGAGTGTAGGAGACTGCGTAAGATTGTACCATCACAGTTAGGACTCGGAAAGTAATAGGGTAATCAGCAAGGGAACCCCACAATATGCTCTATGTAGTGCATGTGTCAATGGAGTCACTGTCATGAACTGAGCCCCCAGGCAAGCTGTAGTTCTCTAGGGGTTTGCAGTCCAGCCATGACAGTGAGGCAATTTTAAGTTAGCATGGAATTAAAGGCATATTACAGAACCAAGTAATGCCATATTTCACTTTGTGGCAGCCAGGCAAAAGCTACTGGACATAATTCTTTTATATCTGTGTGAAAATGATTTGCAACTTTGTAATATGGTTGACTTAATCATCAGGACTTGGGGATATTTAGGGCAGAGGCAGAATCTTTTTCTAAGGAGACTGTCAACTGAAATGCTACAGCGGGTTTCTATACATTGACAAGGACAACATATATGAAGATCAGAAAATGGTCAAATGTGTACATGAATGTAGAGGATCGGTTATTACCTATCAGAGATATGGTATTGGGTACATGATTATTTCAGTATGATGAGAAACACCTCACTGACCAGGAAGCAAAGTTTAGCCTGGACCTGTATTTTTCTGTAGAGAGAAATGGTATGATCAGAATTAGAATGCCTTGGAGTCAGAATTTTAAAAACATTACTCAAAACTAGAATAAACCAAAATAGGATAAAGAACTACAATATTATTGCAGAGCTGGAGTAAATGCTGTGAAGTGAAGGACTTAGTTTATCAAAAAGAAGATTGAAAGGGGATTTGACAAAGAAAATAGCTACCTTTTATCAGATATTAAAGAACTCTGCAAGTTAGAAGAGGCAGGTTCTGGCTGGAAGTGGTAACTTCTCCCTGTTGTGCTCCCTTCAAGTCAAAAGCGGATGCCTTTCTGGAAGAACTGTTTTAACCAGAGAAAAGCTACTGGGTTTGATTCAGGGGTAACTGAATGAAATGCAATGGCCTGTAATTAGACAATGCAATGCTACTCCTCTCTTAGCTGTCATCTACATAAATAATGCTGTTACTGAAAATTTGAACTCTTTACATAGTCCCTACTTCCCTCACAAGA
The DNA here is from genome assembly GCF_001723915.1 of Gavialis gangeticus. Lineage (NCBI taxonomy): Eukaryota > Metazoa > Chordata > Crocodylia > Gavialidae > Gavialis > Gavialis gangeticus. The sequence goes on from NW_017729002.1 coordinate 12,573,459, forward strand.
CTAACTGCCTAACACCAAGACTTCTGGATAAGACTAACATAATTACAAAGCTAAACATCATATAGCTAATTAATAATACATGTCTATAAATTTCCAAACAAAAAAATCACCTAAAATACAAATGAGGGGGAAAATGGATAGTACAGAATCAGAGGAAAAAATTCAGAAAGGATCCAACCACTAACCTTATGAAAGCATCTAGTAGGAGGAGGAAAAGAAACCATAAGTAATGATGATCTAGATTTTGTTATCCAATTGTAAATGTATTTATAGAGAAGAAAAAACTGAAACAGGGAACAAAAAGTCTGAAGGTGAAATACAAGGACTTCTTCAAACTACAGACAGTTGAATTCATAGAGTTTGCCTTGTGTTGTTATAAATTTTACTTCCTTTAAATAACATGTTTATGTTGATATAGAAAAAGGAAGACAACAATGTGAGCAGCATTGTCTTGTGTTAGGATGAGGATTTTGCTTTCACTTAATTTTTATGAGCAATCTGATGTAGCACATATTTCAGGCACTCAGCCATAACAATAAAAGGCAGACATATACATTTGCAAACCCAGTTCTAGAATATTATCTGGAATGAATATACCATATTATATCAGAAAAGATTCAGGTGATCATAAGAAGGAACAGATATAACTTGAAACGGTATCTTTTGAACTCCTGAATCATTTTATTTGCTCTCTCAACCAAACCACATTATCTACCTGTGTACTGATATTACTGAGATTTAAAAGTGATTCCTAAAGAAACACGGTCATTCTGAAGAAACATTAACAAACATGTGAACCAATTCAGATGTCACCTTTGAAACTCTGGCCCTAAACAGCAATGCACTATAAATCATCCAGTTGCAATGGCAGTATTTATGAGAACTTTACAGGACTGAGATGTGCTGTCATGAATCCCAGGGAGCTGATAATATATTTGTTCACTTTTATCATGTTTTCTAACGGAGATTCTTTTAACCCCTTCTTCATGCAGTCCCTCGCCACACAATCATCTCTCACCTTCCAAATAATAACAAGTATAAGCTTTTATGTGTTTATTCTTAAACGTTCATCACAATCTAAACAAAACTGAAAGGACAGTTCTGCACATAATTACAGAAATTGATCAAAGGTCAGTTATGTGTCATCAAATGCATTTTACTCCAGTGCAACTAGACTTGGATTGCATTGTGTCAAGTAGTGCTAAGGAGCATGTACAGTAAAAGGTAGTGATTTGTGTGTGTCCATCCTAGGACACCAAGGCCACTGAGAGACATTCATTAAAGATGCAATGAGATCCAATCCTTGATCCCAAGTATTGTGCCGTCTGATATGCAAACTCAATCTAGTCATTCAAAAGGAAAACATACAATAGTCCTGATCACATGCCCATTTGAATCAATGGAAAATAGCCTAAAAGGGAAACTGAAAGGCTAAATTCAGACCTAGTTTCTGATGTAAGAGACTATGGAATAACTATGACCATCCCTAGGACAAGTTTTTCTTCAAGCTTGGAATCATACATGCCTACCATACGCTCAAGAAAACATAGTACTACTGCTGATAATGAAATATAAACAAGACTACAACTATTGCACCTAGTTTTTAGAACCATCCTGTAAAAATTACTCTGGAAAGTGTTAGCTTCCACACGTGCCCTCCAACATAAAACTCAATAAATACAATACTGAGAGTGTGTGGAAGCAACACACTCAAAGTTGGGATGATAAGTTATGTGATCTATGCAATAACTAGATTTCCACCTCGTGAACAGCAGCTGGAGAGTAAACAATGTATTCTCTGACCTCCCTAAAGAATAATGGTTGATGATAAGGAGGGTATGGACAAAGGGTGAATTACTTGTCCTGTTCATATACCCTCCCTCTAAAGCCTCTGTTCCTGCCACTGCTGAAGACAGCGTTAAATGAACCATTAGCCTGATCTAGTATGGCAGTTGTTATACTCTTATGATGGACAGACAGACGAAAGACCTATATCAGTGGTTCCCAACCCTTTTCCTGCAGACCAGCACAGGAGTGGGAAACACAAAGCCGGCTGCCTCCCTCCCTGGGCCTGTCCCACCCCCCAGCTTTAACTTTGCATGTGACTGCCGATGGCAGAAGCTGCTCCTGTGGGTGGACAAACAGGCGTCCAAATAGGGGGCTTATGCCATGACCCGGCAGCCAACTCTTTGTGGCCCGGTACCAGGCTGAAGCCCTACATTGTTAAAATAGGCCTATGTTAGATGCAAGTCCTTGATGGTTACACTATGGACAAGACTCTTGGCTAATGTCAATCAACATTGCTCTGCTGAACTCAGTGGAACTCTGCCAGTTTATACAAGCTGACTATCTGGCCTCATGCCTGATCCAACCTGACACCCACTTTTTGGGGCATCGGACAGATTGGATGATAACTACCAACAGCTGGCTGAAGTCAGACTAGTTCTACTGATGTAAATATATCTAGCTTTCAGGACAACACATGAGAATCTGTCTCTCACTGTATTTGCGAAACCTCTGTCATCTTCATCTTCTGGTTCTTCCAATAGTTCTGTATCCAATGCTGGCAGAATTTTTTTGCCAAGTAATTTCAGATGTTACTATATTTCAGTACAGCTAGACATAGATCAAACCACATAAATCAAAGTGTATTGTAATTTTTATAAAAACTGATTATTTCTCACAAGTTGAACCTTACAGTCTTACATGAAATTCAGGAAAAAAATACTTTGATTATCAATTACCATTATCAAGCTGTTTCAGTTTCTTTTCTGTGAACACCATGCAATACAGCATGTGTTATAAAATGTCTCCCCAGACAGACAAAATTACTTCCCATTCTTCACCAAGCAGATCCTCAGTACAAATTATTTTTAGTAAAGGCGAATCCTTTAGCAAAAATGACAGCCAAGCATGAGACATACAGGAGAAAAACACAGCAGGAGAGCTGTGAAAGTCACAGCTCATGGCAGTCTTGTGAGTGAATCAACTCTAATACCTACATAGCAAAAACATAGAGAATTTAGAGTATTAATCAGGTCTGACAGATCTGTGTGCCTACTACTTATCATATGAAACCACTGCACTCGCAAATGAATAATTTGATAAAGCAAACAGAATTTGTGCCAAAGGACAATGTAAACATTATATTTTTGCCTTGATGTTAATTGCTTTTGTTCAACATATGCTTGTATACAACATTTTTACAATTTAGCTGATAGACAGTATTACTTCAAATTAAATCACTGTTTTTAACCTCATACTTTCAATGAAAATGTTGGTTTATTATCACTCAGTCATAACAGGCAGTTCAGGGTAAGGCTCTGACAAAGCAATACATGTGCAAGGCCAATCTTATCTGAAGGCAATGAAATTACTGACAGGGTGTGAAGTCAAGCGCCTGCATAAGTCTGTATAAAATCTTTAATTATTATACTCAGAAAATAATTTAGTACATTATCATTGCATTGCCCTCCTGAAAAAAAACTTTTAGCAGTCAAATTAGGCTTTTTGATATGCCTGAAACATTGTCTTTTAAATAAATAATAAGAGAAGTTATCAATGAAGCGATGATCATTTTCTACAGTTCCCTCTTTGGATGTTGGATATTTATAATCTGAACATTTTTAGCATGTAATGTAATAAAAAGTATTATAAGAAACAGAATGCTTGATACCTAAATAAATATTTAGCTAAATAAATGTGGATATCTTCCTTAAGTGCTTAACTTCCAGTTATTAACCAAACAATGGAGGGTCCATGCAGATATTCACTGCACCTGGTCTACAATCATGTGGCTTGTTTAAAAGCAACATAGTGCTGGTACTGTAAACTGGGCTGGGAACCCAATGCAAGTAAGAGGGAATAGGAAAAGGGTAGGGTAGAATTGGGGAGGATTAGTGGTGCACAGTGAGAGGATTGATGGGTTCGTGGAGAGGGCTGTCTATCCAGGGGTAAGAGGTTGGGTGGTAAAAATATCCCAGTCAGGTTGGGGGAGCACGAACATGGGGCTGGGGCAAGCAGCTGGGTTTTACCAGCCCCAGAGTTGCACGTTGAAGATGTGCAGATGTTTACTAGATCAAGTTAACCTGTTTTCTCTCTAAGTTAGTTCACCTGCTCAGGTGCCTTAATTTAGATCAAACCTGCCATTTTTTGCCTCACTTAACCTTCCTGACCATCTGTACAGACTAGCATTTAGATAAACCTAATCCTAGCTAGGTTGATGTAAATGTAAGATCTGCACATACCAGGAATGTAGCACTTGTAGCACATGGATCTTAATTACTTAAAGTAATCACTAATCTCCAAATGTTTGAAGATCAGTTTATTGCATTTGTTAGGACAACTCCTCCAAAAAGTTAAGCTCTGGAGCAGCGAGAGATGCGCGGGTGAAAGTCTGCAGTGCCCCTGCTCCCCTGAAGCCCCCCAGAGACACCCCAGCAGCTGCGGAGCCTCCCGCTGACCCCCAGCACAGCCGGAGGCAAGTGGGGCCCATGGTGGGAGGGGGTTAACCCCTCACTGAGTGAGAAGAGGCAGCTGAGTGGAGCCGGGCCAGGTCAAGCCCCGCCCAGGCCCCTACTTGGCCCATCCCCCCAGGGAGCCATGCAACCGGAGCCGTGAGAACAGGCTGCGCAAACAGGCACGCTTGTCTGCTGGTGTGTGAGTTAGCATGGCGTTCGCACAGGAGGGGGCACGGGAGGGCCCACGACCTTGCCTGTGAACCCCCCAGGGTAGACAGCCCCAGCCATAGCCAGCCTACCAGCGGCATGACATGGAGGGGCACGCGTTGCACCTTGAGGGTCCCCTTGGGCTCTGCGCCCCCCCCCCCGACACCTCAGAGACTGCCACCCAGACGGAGCCCGTAGTTCCA
>NW_017729002.1:12588439-12589070 GCF_001723915.1 Gavialis gangeticus
AGCCCCTGGCTCTCGACTGCAGGGGCTGCCTGTCCCTTTTTCACGCTTTGGTGGCCAGGAGCATGGCCACCTCCCCATGTGGGGTCTGCTTCCTTCTGGGGTCTCTGGAACGCCAACTGGAGGAGGTCCAGGCCACAGTCCAGAGACTGCATGCCATTAGGGACTGTGAGCAGGAGATTGACTCCTACTGCCAAGCCATTCTCCCCTGGGAGACGGAGGGTAGACCACCGTCTCCCTCCAGGACAAAGGAGGACTCCGGGACCGCCCACTCTGTCCAGTCAGGGGCATGGACCAAGGTGGTCAAGGGCCCCAAAGCCCGCCATACCAAGCCCCTGCCCTGCCGGAGCTTAGCAACAGGTACACACCTCTTGCTGCTTCAGCAGAGCCTGCTGAGTTCCCAGCTCCCGCAGGCAACAGAGGCTCAACTGCAGCTACCGCTCCCGCTGTCCCCAAGACAAAACATAAGATGTTTGTCGTGGGAGACTCCATCCTGAGGGGGACTGAGGGAGCAATCTGCTGCTCTGACTCCTTAGCCTGGGAAGTCTTCTGCTTCCCGGGGGCCCACATCCGGGACATTGCAGAGAAAATCCCTAAGCTCCTCCAGCTCACAGACCACTATCCTATGCTCCTT
>NW_017729002.1:12592468-12594966 GCF_001723915.1 Gavialis gangeticus
AGGTCTCTTCCAGCCCTAATGTTTATGAAATCTATGAAATGTACCTGACTTAATCTGTTCCTATTGGTTATTTATGGAACAGAGATGAGTAATCTAAGATGCATGCAATTAGGCTGTAAACTCACTGGCATAAAGGATGTACTGTATTTAAAAGGTACTTAAGGTGACTTCATTTATGCAAGCTCCTCTATTTAGCAACACATTTGAGAGTATACTTAACTTTAACCATATGCAATAGGTCTTAAGTGAATACTTAAGTACTTTATCAAAGCAGGGTACAAAAAGATCTCAATTTGTGACTGTTTCCTTTATTTATCACTTCATGATAGATGTAACTAAATATGGATTAGCCCACAATTCCCAACTTTACCATGTTAAAAAATAGATATACATTTTTCAATACCAAAACAACAATTTGCTTAATTTTTTGGAAAGTAGTACCCACCTATTTTAATAAATGCTCCAATGCCAAAAATCAGTGGCACACCAGGCAGAACCAGACATAACATCTACAGTGACTAATTCATTAAGCATTGTTCATCTTTGCTGTTCACTGAGGGCTGACAAGCAGACAATTATGTTGACAAATATGTCTCTATTCTAAAAGACTTGTTAACAATGTGAGGTTTTAAATATCTTTGTTTAAAAATATTGTGGACTCTTCTGTGATTATTGGATACTAAATCTAAGTTTATCAGCTCTAAGTGGTCAGAGAAATCTCATGATACTATTTTGAACCCACTGTAAATGTATGGAAACTTCCAGTTTACCCATGTTGATGTAAAATTTAGTTTCTGTATATACTTGTTAATGTAATATAAAAATGTGCTTTCCCAAAAATACGTGCAATAATGAATTTAAAAGTAGCCCAAGATCACTTAAACTGAAAACAAATATTTAAATTTTAAGGCTCGTTTGTTCAGTTTTCTTGCCCATGCAGCTACAAGTTATGCAGTCATTTGTACATATTATATGTGATTTGTTGAAGTGTATTAAACCGTAACTTGAAGCTCAAGAACTACATTTTATTTCAAGGGTGGGAGAGGGGAAGATTCAGCTCAAAAATACAAGACATTACAGAATTGCTTGCAAGTTAATAACAATTGTGTTTCAGTGCTAAAAGTAATTGTGCACAAAAAATATGATATCTACTGCATTTTGGGTAAAGTCTGACAGAAAACTAAAAAGTAATTCAAGACTTAGTCCACAATTTAAACAAAATGTTTGAGAGGATGCAAAAGGGATTTTTTTTTTAAATCATAGTATACTTTTGTTCTACTACAAGAACTTCTGCTTGTTTATTCTGACACTCAGCTTCAATCTTATTTACATAAGACAGAGAACTTTTTAAAATTACTCTATTATTTTTCACAACAATTTTCTTTCCTCTCTAAATTTCTGCATGCTTCAGTCATGCTTGTCTTAACTTTCTTTGTCCACTGTCCTCTTTTTTTAAAATGCAGTTGCATTTCCTTCAATTTGACATATAAAAAGTTAGTATTTTTTTTCATAAGCTTTGGGTGCAGCACCTTTTCTTTCTGATGAAATCCATAGTATTACTGGCAACAGTGCGTCTCCATCAGGATTAACACAAAAGCAGATTTACAGCTGAAGTAGTGCTGATTCATCCTCAGAAGTCTACATAACATGGTACTAGAAAGATCCCACCAATATTTTACCTAACTTCAAACCCCACTGTTGATATGAATGATAGGAATACATTAAAATGATAAATTTGGGGGTGGGTAGGAATTATAGGTATTTAAAACTACTTGTAATTTACCTTTCGGAGTAAACTGGCTAGATTTTGCCGTTAAAGATTAGTTGGACTCTCCTTGACAGATTTGTGTGTCATTGTACATGTCCTTGTGCCTTTTGAAAGCATATAATTTAGCTTATTTATGTTCTCTGCCTTGCCTGGATACATGTCTTGGCAGTGGACTGCTGCCCAAATGGTAAATTTATAAACTTTCAGTTTTACCCAATCATATACTGGTAAGGGATTCAGATTTGTCCTATTTGTCCCATTGGCACTGATTTTCCTAGACATGATAAAAGCAACATTTATAAGCAATACTATGTATTCTTTGTAGTAAATTATATTGTGCAGTCACTACCAAGCTCTGAGCAGCTATCAGCTGAACAAAATGAAAGGTTTTGAGAATCTACTATCTGATTTCTTTCACTAGACCAGAAGTCTTCTATAAACACGAGCATCTTGAACTAGAGGTCATCCTTTCAAACCTATAATAAAGCATGACAGGGACAATGCATGATACTCTGGTTGCCCTGGTGCTATTTATGGAAGAAAAAGAGGAGGGCCAAGGAAGACAACTCTTGACAAAACAATTTTACAAAGGATCAAGTTTTATTTAAAGTAAATGTTTACCTGATAGGGTCATCACATTTCTTGATGAACTCTCTTTTGGTTTTAAAATAAATAAATAAATAAGCCCCCCGCCCATACTGTTCCTGGATGCTGCTCCCTGTCCCATCTA
>NW_017729002.1:12599966-12601341 GCF_001723915.1 Gavialis gangeticus
TGTAATAAGTGTTTTGTCCAGTGGTAGGAGACATGGTGCTGTTTGGAGGGCAGGGGGGAGATTATGTACTTGATAAATTAATTTATTTCCCTGTGTTTGAGGTTTTATGTTACAAAATATTTTGAACTATTATTCAGTGTTGTTGGTTAGTGTACTAATAATTTCAAATGGAATAGTCATTATTAAAAGATATATGAGGCACTGAATATCAAAAAGAAAAAAAATTAAAAATACAAGAGCTTGCTTCTGAAGCAATCCTTAAATATGCTTCCTTGCATTAAGAGGATTGTGCAGCATCTCTCAGGATTTGGAGATCAGGCTCTCGATAGGGCATTTTTTCCCATTAGCAGTGTATTTAAAAGTTCCATTTTCTACTTTCAGTGGGGGAAGGTTAGGCTCTTTCTGGCATCTGAAGATGATTTTTTTTTTTTTCTGTGGGAGAAGATTTTGAAAGCGTATTTTTCAAAGTATGAGAATGCAGTTGCACAGGGTAAGGTCAAAGAAGCAAAAAGCTGTATGGCAGGAATGACAGGATGATTTAGTCTTGTCTGCAAGACATAGGGTTGTCTAAAATACAGTTTCTGGCAAAGGAAAAGAATATGCAATAGTGAGAAAGGGGATGAGCTGCATCATCCTCAGGCAGCAAATCTACTGCCTCAAATGTCACTTATATCCAAAAGAATCTATTTAGAGCTCTCCAGCTTATCGGCAATTTGTTACCTAGACAATTCTACATTCATTTGAAGCACCAAGTTTTGGCACGTTAAATTAAATTGGGTTCCATTCATCCATGAAAATTTTGATTTACTGAGCTTAAGCATTTATACTGTACCCAATATGTGAAATGCAGAGAACAAAATGTGACTACCTGAGTTTATATGTACAGCACCACTAGAGTAAGGGCCTTGCTACATATTGCACTTTAAGTTGTTCAAATGCTGACTGGTGTTAGTGCTAGCTTGAGATTGAAGCAATCACACTTTTAGGCTAAAAACCTTCTCTGATTATACCCACCTGTGGTGAATGGGGTGGGTGGGTGGGAAAGAGGGGTCCGGGCAATAGGTGATGCATGGGGAGGCAGGAGAGGGCACAGGAGATATGGCAAGGGAGTGGAGGGCACATGTCCCCTGAGATTTCTGCACCCACAGCAGGGTATGAGGTTGTAGCCAGGCTGAACTCACTCTGGGCAGGAGCTGCCTCCACAGCCCAGACAGTGGGACCCAGTGTGGTAGGGAGCACCACACCACCATGACCAGTAAAGTGAGGCACCCCCTGTCTACCCAGCAGCAGTGGGGACACAACTCCAGGCTGCCGCTGCTGCCACACTTTACCTTATAGATTCATAGAGTCATGGATCCTAGGGTCAGAAGGGACA
>NW_017729002.1:12606341-12616206 GCF_001723915.1 Gavialis gangeticus
GACATATAAAAAGTTAGTATTTTTTTTCATAAGCTTTGGGTGCAGCACCTTTTCTTTCTGATGAAATCCATAGTATTACTGGCAACAGTGCGTCTCCATCAGGATTAACACAAAAGCAGATTTACAGCTGAAGTAGTGCTGATTCATCCTCAGAAGTCTACATAACATGGTACTAGAAAGATCCCACCAATATTTTACCTAACTTCAAACCCCACTGTTGATATGAATGATAGGAATACATTAAAATGATAAATTTGGGGGTGGGTAGGAATTATAGGTATTTAAAACTACTTGTAATTTACCTTTCGGAGTAAACTGGCTAGATTTTGCCGTTAAAGATTAGTTGGACTCTCCTTGACAGATTTGTGTGTCATTGTACATGTCCTTGTGCCTTTTGAAAGCATATAATTTAGCTTATTTATGTTCTCTGCCTTGCCTGGATACATGTCTTGGCAGTGGACTGCTGCCCAAATGGTAAATTTATAAACTTTCAGTTTTACCCAATCATATACTGGTAAGGGATTCAGATTTGTCCTATTTGTCCCATTGGCACTGATTTTCCTAGACATGATAAAAGCAACATTTATAAGCAATACTATGTATTCTTTGTAGTAAATTATATTGTGCAGTCACTACCAAGCTCTGAGCAGCTATCAGCTGAACAAAATGAAAGGTTTTGAGAATCTACTATCTGATTTCTTTCACTAGACCAGAAGTCTTCTATAAACACGAGCATCTTGAACTAGAGGTCATCCTTTCAAACCTATAATAAAGCATGACAGGGACAATGCATGATACTCTGGTTGCCCTGGTGCTATTTATGGAAGAAAAAGAGGAGGGCCAAGGAAGACAACTCTTGACAAAACAATTTTACAAAGGATCAAGTTTTATTTAAAGTAAATGTTTACCTGATAGGGTCATCACATTTCTTGATGAACTCTCTTTTGGTTTTAAAATAAATAAATAAATAAGCCCCCCGCCTCCCCCCCCCCGAAGATCAGCAACTGTTTGTTACTTTAAAGAAAAAAGATTAATAGATACGTGGGGAATGAGTGAACAAGCTGTAATTCCTGTCTTGCTAGAGTCTTTTTCTTGGCAGCAACAGGGGATGGGCAGCAAGTGATAACTCAGCTGCTGCTGAAAGTTAAGGAAAAACTCCCTCGTCAGGGCACAGTTACTTCCTAGACGTGACAGACCCCTGCCTAGAGCTCCCCGTTTGGAGGTTATATTACACAGTATTGCCACACACAGAGCCAGGAGGAGCCTAAGAAGAAGAGGGAGCCTCTAGCTCTCTCCTCCATGACGAGGCAGGGCCCAGTGTGATATATTCTCCCTGCATGAGATTTGCCTTGCCTACTCCAGGCCATCTGTGAAGACCTGGATGGGACATGTTTTAGCTGGCTGGAAGAAAAAGGAGAGGACCTGAGCATTGCTCTGTGATTCCACTGATCTCATTATCTATTCCTCAAGAGAGCAATCACTATTGTTGTGGCTTTTTAGCAATGAAGAGGCATTTGGGACCTCTTTGCTGTATCTTCATTCTTTGCCATAGCCCTCTCAGGAAGCGGTTTGCCAGAGTGAGGGGCAAATCTGATCTGTTTGTGCCAGTTATGGTGCAGAGTGATGGTGGAGAGTCATCTGACATTCCTGGCCAAATTAATGGTACTGTAGGCTTTCTGTAATAAGTGTTTTGTCCAGTGGTAGGAGACATGGTGCTGTTTGGAGGGCAGGGGGGAGATTATGTACTTGATAAATTAATTTATTTCCCTGTGTTTGAGGTTTTATGTTACAAAATATTTTGAACTATTATTCAGTGTTGTTGGTTAGTGTACTAATAATTTCAAATGGAATAGTCATTATTAAAAGATATATGAGGCACTGAATATCAAAAAGAAAAAAAATTAAAAATACAAGAGCTTGCTTCTGAAGCAATCCTTAAATATGCTTCCTTGCATTAAGAGGATTGTGCAGCATCTCTCAGGATTTGGAGATCAGGCTCTCGATAGGGCATTTTTTCCCATTAGCAGTGTATTTAAAAGTTCCATTTTCTACTTTCAGTGGGGGAAGGTTAGGCTCTTTCTGGCATCTGAAGATGATTTTTTTTTTTTTCTGTGGGAGAAGATTTTGAAAGCGTATTTTTCAAAGTATGAGAATGCAGTTGCACAGGGTAAGGTCAAAGAAGCAAAAAGCTGTATGGCAGGAATGACAGGATGATTTAGTCTTGTCTGCAAGACATAGGGTTGTCTAAAATACAGTTTCTGGCAAAGGAAAAGAATATGCAATAGTGAGAAAGGGGATGAGCTGCATCATCCTCAGGCAGCAAATCTACTGCCTCAAATGTCACTTATATCCAAAAGAATCTATTTAGAGCTCTCCAGCTTATCGGCAATTTGTTACCTAGACAATTCTACATTCATTTGAAGCACCAAGTTTTGGCACGTTAAATTAAATTGGGTTCCATTCATCCATGAAAATTTTGATTTACTGAGCTTAAGCATTTATACTGTACCCAATATGTGAAATGCAGAGAACAAAATGTGACTACCTGAGTTTATATGTACAGCACCACTAGAGTAAGGGCCTTGCTACATATTGCACTTTAAGTTGTTCAAATGCTGACTGGTGTTAGTGCTAGCTTGAGATTGAAGCAATCACACTTTTAGGCTAAAAACCTTCTCTGATTATACCCACCTGTGGTGAATGGGGTGGGTGGGTGGGAAAGAGGGGTCCGGGCAATAGGTGATGCATGGGGAGGCAGGAGAGGGCACAGGAGATATGGCAAGGGAGTGGAGGGCACATGTCCCCTGAGATTTCTGCACCCACAGCAGGGTATGAGGTTGTAGCCAGGCTGAACTCACTCTGGGCAGGAGCTGCCTCCACAGCCCAGACAGTGGGACCCAGTGTGGTAGGGAGCACCACACCACCATGACCAGTAAAGTGAGGCACCCCCTGTCTACCCAGCAGCAGTGGGGACACAACTCCAGGCTGCCGCTGCTGCCACACTTTACCTTATAGATTCATAGAGTCATGGATCCTAGGGTCAGAAGGGACATCAACAGATCATCAAGTCTGACCCCCTGCCTAGGCAGGAAAGAGTGATAGGGTCAGATGACCCCAGCCAGATGCCTATCCAGCCTCCTCTTAAAGACTGGAAAGCACCACCTCCCCTGGAAGCCCATGAAGAAGTCTGGGTCCCACCTACTGGGCCACAGAGGCAGCTTCTACCCAGAGCTGGTCCAGCCCAGCTGCAGCCCCATACTCTGTGCCCCACTGTGGATGCAGAAATGATGGGGGGCAAATGCCCCCATCACATTGCCTTGGCCCCCCTATGCATAGGTGCATTACCTATGCTCCCCTGCTGTGTTGCCTGTGCCCCCTCCCTCTCCTCTGCCCCCATAGACTTACCTGGAGGGAGCTGTGGGAGCTGGTCTCCCTTACTGCTTGGCTGCCACATGCATGTGGTTGCCCCTGCCTCAGATGACCCTCCCCTCTCCCTGCAACCACTTGTAGGCTGAAACTCTGCCAGCTTGCTTCCCATGTTTTTCTCTGGTAAAGGGGAAAATCCTCACTTTTTCACAGTGAATGGAAAACCCAGATACATGGCCTCAGTCATCATTCTTAAGAAACTTTACATACTTTTCCTCAGATTTGGGTCCTGACAGCCCTCTTCCTAAGGCGGGATGGGGCCCTTAGGCACCCATACACTCAACATGCAGGGGTGTGAAAGCAGGGCCCTGACTAGGAGCTACAGCTGTGAGTTGTCACTACAGGGCTGGTGAGCTAAAACAGATTTCTACCCTGCCCTAGAGGGGATGGGGGAGCATGAAGCTGGGAGCTGGACAGTTAATGCATAGGGGTGGGGGGAAGGGTGGTGAAAGGAAGGAAAGAAGTCACTGAAGGATAAAATATAAGGAAGTAAAAAAAATATTTAAAAAGAAATAAAGAAGAAATAAATTAATAAATTGGGCTTTGGGATTGGAATGTGTAGGCTGCTGGCCATGCTTCCCAGGGTGACTGGAAAGTGGGAGCAATGAGGGAAGGCATTTTTTGGGAAGCTACCGTCCCTTGGGAAGAAAGCCCAAGCTCATGGGAATCCGAGTTGGCCTCCTACCTCGCTTCTCTCCGTACCCCACACCACTCCCAGGCCCAGCTCCTAGACTCATCTGTGCCCTTAGACCTGGCTAGCTGGCATGCACTCTGTAGGCTGTTTGAATGGGGTTGCAAGGCCCCTGGGGGTTAGAAGGCCACACTCCTGGGGGCAGGAGGGGGAGCTGGCCTGGTGCCAGAACTGCCCTATGAGCAATAGAGTTTTATGGGGACAAACTTTCCACCCTCTGAACTTGAGATGCTGGAAAACTACAGCTTAGGAAGCTCATCTGTGGGGAGTGGCCACACATTAATGGAACATGAGATGGGTAATATGGATCGGAGCTAAAACTGCCCTGGAGTAATGCAACTTTAAGCTGCCTAAAGTGTGCTTAAAACTAGTTTCAGGTGTTAAACACTTCAGGGGTTAAGAGGTCTAGGAGCCACCTAAAAATGATGTGTAACAAAGCCTTAATAGATATAACTGAGAGAGAAACTGATACAGCCTAACCCATAACTGCTTTAACCTTGTGTAACTCAGAAAAAAACTTTAAGTAGAATAAAAATGCCAAAGATAGAATTCTTCTGAAAGAGAAAAAAAATGAATAAACTGCTGCACATCTAGTCAATTAAAAAGAGAAAAGGCTTGTATCCTTTCTTTCCTTATACCTCCCTCAGCTTCCTTTTCCTTGCATAAGAACAAATGAGTGCATTGCAAGATAATGTGGTTATATTATGACTGTATATTTGACAGTTAAATAAAAGAGTACGAGTGTTCTCTGTGCCATCTGTTATGATTGCTTTTTGATTTCTGTAAAGGCTTTCTATATGTTTACGCTGAGCTATCAATTATTACGCTAAAGGCCACACACTTCCTTATATAAGCTAAACTGTACACCCAATGAGACAGACAGCAGAATAGTGAGTTGATGCCTGTGAAATGTTCAGGCAGCAGCAGAGGTGCCAGACAGATTTATTTGTTTGTAAGACTGAACGTGTACTCTGTGTGTCTAATTTTCCTATTATATCAGTGGGATTAGGGGAGGTGAAACAAAGTCCCTAGAGCTTCTTTGCCTTTGACTTTTCAGTTACTTGTTAACTTGCTACCTCCAAGAGATCATCTCTTCCCAATCTCACTCCTTTATTTTCTCCAAAAGCCATTAGAGCATTCCCTTAAGTTTCAGATCTTCCACAGCTACTGCACTGCAACAACACAAACAGAGGATTTTCAACAATAAACATTCATCCTCACTTTGGTTGACCAGTAATTCCTGTTGTATAGCATCCTATACTAAAACCACTTTGCCTGGTAACTATTTAAACTTTCAAAATGTAACTATAGCTACATATTTATGTTCTTCTGCAAATCGGTGAAAGCTGTAGGGGGGAAATAATCCCCTATTCCACTATATAATTGTCACCTTTTAGATATTAATTGCCATATTACATTAGGGAGTATATATGGAACAGATTATAATAAAACAGAAAATAATATTTTAGACTTATGAGTAGGTGTTTTGATTTGGCCAGTGCATATTTTCTGTTTTTAGGAAGACATGCTGTTTATCCCCATATGATGGGGAAAGCCAAGAATTCTGTAAATCCAACCACTCAGAATTGAAAAATCTGAGTCTCCAGAATAAATTCTCTAAACCAGTAATACAATCAGAGAAGCAAGAGGATTAAAGTGAGAACAAGTGTTGCTTATTGACTGGCTGCATTCTTTGTAAATTCTGTAATGTAAAGGTGAGGCCACATTCTGGAAATTCATACTTGGTGAAAGACAGTATAACCCCCCCCCCCCAACTACACGGTTCAGTGAATCATGCAGTTGGGTTTAAATGTCATATACATACTGAAATTTGGTGGGTAACAGCTGTGAAAATGGCACAAAAAATGAAATACAACCTTCAAGTTACACAGCTGAGAGTTGCAACTATTTTGATAGGCACCACTGGGATTTTGACTATGCCCATTAAAACATGAAGAACAGCTATTTAACAGGTATGGCAAAAATACTGTTGCTAATTAGTTGTAAAAAAAAGTCACATTTATAGTAATATCCTCATGAGAGGGTCATATTTCAGTAAAGGAACACCAATTATTTCACAGCTACTAAATATATATATTATATATATAATATATATATATATACACATATACATGTAAAAAATAAATATCACTTTTGTTTGGGATATATATTATATATTATATATATATATACACACACACACACACACACACACACATATATATATATATATATGTAAAAAATAAATATCACTTTTGTTTGGGATAAATTATAAAACAACAAAGATTAAAGCAGGTGAACTGTATAGGATTAAAGGATGAAGTTCATTTCGCACACTGCCTACTCTGATTCCCTGCTGACAGCTGTTATACACCTTACTCCCCTTTCCCAACAGCCATTCTTTCATGTGTGTGGTTAGCAAAGAACTTCAGGCATAAAGATATTAGTATAAATATGAATTTCATTGTCCCAGTTCCAGAGGGTTAACTGTAGTAGTCACCCTTTAGAGGTCTCTGCAGGGGCAGAGTACCTTAGGTAGGCAGGTCCCCAGCCATGGCATTTATTAGGGAGGAGTCCCGCTTCTCCTCGTCTCACTCTGTCTCCAAAAAAGTTCAAACCAAGATACGCATTTCTCCTTGGGTGTGTATAGTAAGGCTGGATGAAACTTCGGGCGTTTATTCAATTCGCGGGAGATTTGGCCTGATTCAGTGGCCAAATCTCCAAATCCAAATCGAATCAGGGGACCAGTAAAAAGGTCTGAATTGATCTGAAGCTCTCCAAATTGATTTGGAAAAGATTCGGACAGCTTCGGTGATTCGGGCAGTACCCACCCGCTGCAGCAGGCAGCTGGACCCGGACACCGAGTTGGTAAGTAAGGGGCGGGAGAGGGGAGGCTGGAGGAGGGGGATGGGACTATGAGGGGACCCTCACCAGGCCCCATCCCCTGCCTGCTCCCCCAGTGCCCTCCAACCCCCGTCCACTTTTCCTGGTCCCATCCCCATGGCTGCCCCGCCCACCCCAGCTCCCGGTGCTTTAAAAAAAAGCCCTGACTCACCAGGTGCTGCCAGGCAGGGGGAGCAATCCCCGCTACCCCCCACTGCCCCATGCTTCATGGGGGGGTTCTGCCACAAGCCCCTGACACCCCCCTCACTCTTCCAGCCTCCCCCCCACAGCTGCCCTGCCTGCCTCAGCTCTTGCCCTTTAAGAAAAAAACAAAAACAAAAAAAACCAAGAAAAACTCTGGAATTTATAACTCCTGCAGTGGCCTTGGGGCTTTGAGGGGCTCACGCAGAGTCTCCAACGTGGCACGGGGCAGTGGGGATGGCTCATTTCTGGCAGGAATAGTGAGTAAGGGGGTTTCTCTCTTTTTCCCCCCCCCCCTTAAAGGGCCAGAGCCATGGCAGGCGGGGTAGCCATGGGGGTGCTGAGACAGTGGGGTGGGGATTGGGGGGCTTGTGCAGAGTACCCCATGCAGTGTGAAGCAGTGAGGGACAGCAGAGATTGCCCCCCCCCGCCCAGCAGCACCCAGTGAGTTGGGGATTTTTTTTAAAAGTGCTGGGAGCTGGGGTGGGTGGGGTTGCTGGCCTGGGAAAGCTGGCTGGGTATGGGGATGATTCGGGGATTCAACAGGAGCTGAATTGCCAAATCAGATTTGGCCATATTGATTCAGGACAGTGATTCGAATCACCGAATTGAATCACTGTCCCTGGAATCAGCTGAACCCGAAGTGAAAACTAGTCACTTTGCACAGGCCTAGTGTGTAGCCTTCTCCAGTCTTGTTTACTTCCCTGAGATTTTGCATTAGTCTGTAAATAGACCTGGCATTTCTCCCAGGATCCTGGATATACAAATCCATTTTCCCATTTCATGAACCTCTGAAATATGTAGGATAAAGTGTGAATGATCTTTCCCGGAATATAGACACGTGCATCTATAGGATTAGTGTAACTCACTCCAGGAACTGAACCAAGTCTGTTTTGATCCAGTTCAAGCCCCAGGACAATCAAGCTTGCTTCAAATAAGGTATCTATTTACAGCCTCTCTCATTCCCTCTCCAAGTGATATTTAGGTCTTTCATTAAAGTCCAGCAACCACCCCAAGACATTATCATAAATGCTTAGTGTTTACAATAGTTTATACAATAGTTTTTAAGAGACATACAGCAGCTTTTATCTAAAATTCTCTTTTCAGTTTCTGCACATGTCAACATTAAGGATATATTTTGTTGTAGCAGTTAAGGAGATCAGGAAAAAACAGAACTGAAGAAATTCCATGGCTCGCAGGAGATGCCGTGTCAGTCAGAGGGGGAGAAAGTTACTGGGCCATGTATTTCAGCGTAGGATATTGAACTATAGGAAAGAGTGGATGCCTTAGCCGTCCAAGGTACAATGTACACAGGACTGTGCACCAGAGTAGGGAGATGCATTCAATAAGTCTATTGTTAAGCTGTTGTAAGGATGCACCAAGCATGCTTGGGAACCTTTCTAATTTTTTTTTCCCCTTCCCTCTTCACCTTGCCTTTGAAATTCACTAAAATGACATTGTCACATTTGTAGCCTTACTGTAATATATCAGTCTTTGAAAATTTCACGCTTCCAAAGTACAGTAAAAGTTCTGTTATCCAGCATCTTACAAGCTGGCATGCTCTACTAACCAGCATGCCAGTTTGTAAGATAAAGTGAAACAGGAAGTGCCCACTGTAACACTTCTGATTTCTTCATGGCTCAGAGCAAAGCAGCCTGTGCTGCTGAGCCCCCACGGCCTGGGGTCATAACAGGTTGTGCAGGGCCTGTGTCCCTGTCTCACAGGGCCCACAGGGCATGTTGGAGGGGCAGTAATGCAGCGGGAGGGGCAGCGATGCCACAGGAGGGACAGAGGGATGTCTAAGACATGGCGGGAGAAGTGGCAGCCAGGGCCACTCAATTAACCAGCATATTTGTTATCCAGCATCCCCCATTCCTGGGGGATGCCAGATAACAGAGTTTTTACTGTATCAGCACTGTCATATGAATTACCCTTTGCCTGGCTGAAAGTGGCAACTCTGCAACAGAGTTTGATTTGCTTTTTTCAAAGGAAGAAGAGCCATCCATAATGGTAGATTTAAAACTTTGGTTATGGTTGGAAAAAATCCATTTAGGAAAAAAAAAATAGTATTGTTCTTTGTCTAGTAAGATCAAGGAACTTTCTGGTTCTGTTACCATGGTTGTATTCCTAGATTTCAACAGAAAATAAAACTGTTCCCTTTTATTATTACCATGGGGACAAAATGGAAGCTCTGTTGATTTAAAATAGAGCTTTTTATCTATCAAGTTAAATTAGGCATTATTGTATGTAGTTTGGTAACACTAATGGTGCCTCTAGTGTTACCAAACAATAATGCCTAATATAAGTTCCAGAGACTAGCTTCCCAGATCAAGGACAACAAGAAGTCCTTTTTTAAATACATAGGGGGCAAAAAGAAGGTTCTGGGTAACGTGGGGCCCCTGCAAGACACGCTAGGATATTTGGTCATCACACCAGACAACAAAGCTAACTTATTTAACGACTTCTTTGCCTCACCATCCTGAGCAGGGACCAGATCAGCCCCCCCACTGGGCCCCCCTCAGGCCCCAAGGGAGGCGCAACTAGGCCATGGGTCAGGGAGGATCTAGTCAGGGAACTTCTGGAGGGACTGGATGTATTTAAATCAGCTGGTCTGGACGATCTCCACCCCAGAGTGCTGAGGAAGTTAGCTGAGGTCATTGCAGG
>NW_017729002.1:12616978-12621763 GCF_001723915.1 Gavialis gangeticus
GGGGCCTGAACCTGTTTAGCCTCCACAAGAGAAGGCTGAGGGGGGATCTAGTGGCCTGTTACAAACTAGTCAGAGGGGACCATCAGGAATTGGGAGAGTCCCTGTTTCCCCGAGCACTCCCAGGAGCGACTAGAAATAACGGTCACAAGCTGGCAGAGGGTAGATTTAAGCTAGATATCAGGAGGTGCTATTTCTCTGTCAGGGCAGCTAGGATCTGGAACCAACTTCCAAGCGAAGTGGTGCTGGCTCCTACCCTGGGGGTCTTTAAGACAAGGCTTGACAATCACCTTGCTGGGGTCGTTTGACCCCAGTGCTCTTTCCTGCCAAGGCAGGGAGTCGGACTTAATGATCTGCTCAGGTCCCTTCCGACCCTACTAACTATGAAACTATGAAGTTGGCCCTTCCTGTAATACAAATAAATAAGAAAGAACAATGCATGGCACATGCATGGTATAAAACAATCATTGCCATGCAAAGCATGCACTGAAAGGGTGAGAGGCTTATGAACTTTCCGGTCCCTTTATGCCAGGTTAAAGGGGTGTAATGGCCCTCGATCCAGCTAAGAGAGATTTCTCTAAGCGTGAGACCTGTGAGACAGTTTTAATCTTTCTCTTGAGAATTCCCTCTTCACCCCTGCACAAACTATATCACAGGAGGATGGCTAGGGACAGACATCCAAAACGCCTGAGCCTGAATTGATTCAGTCTTTATAGGTTAGTCTAACCTGGCTAGGCTGAACTGATTTATGAATGGATAGACATTTGGCACATGCCTGCAGTGGCTTAGTCCAGAAGCCTGGGGACACTAGAGCAGCCCTCCCTTACCTTCCACAGGGAAGCTGAGCTGAGGAGCGGGGCATAGCCAGGCCCCATCAGGCCTGCCCCAGGGCTCCCTGACAGCCAGGAGTAATCTGGGCACACAGGGCTGCTTGGCCCTAGAGGGGATCTCTTCCTTTTCTTCCCTCTCCTTCACCACTGCAGGACCAGGAGGGGGCCCTGTTTGCTGCTGTGGGATTCTTCTCCCTCCTCACTGCTGGCACTATGGGATCAGGAGAGGGACTCTGTGAGGCTGCCTGGCTCAGAGTGGGACTCTTCTCCCTGATTCTGCAGGGTCTGTGTGTGTGTGGGGGGCTCCATAGGCTGCTGCCCAGCCCCAGAGTGGGACTATTCCCCCCACTCCTCTCCCCTCCCAGGACAGGGGGAGACTCTCTTCATGCTGTGAGGGATTCTTCCCCCTCCTCCTCCTAGAGGGCCAGTGGGAACACAGAGCTCAGCTGGGCAGGGTAAGGAAGTGTGGATGCCTGTTTTCCCCCATTGCCAGCTGCAAAGCACTCTGCCAGAGTGGAGAGAGCCTTGCCCCTGCTTCCCTGCAGAGCCCAGCCTGGGGCTTCCCCTCTGTAAGAGTGGAGCTGGGGGATAGAGACAGCCAGTGCTGCACTGGGGATGAGGACTGCAGCCCTGCATAGCCTGTCTGGCTGCTTCTAATCCCCCAGCTCCACGCTGCCTGTCCACAGCTCCACTCTCATACAGAGGAAAAGCCTTGGGCTGAACTATGTGGGAAAGCAGGGACAGGGCTCCCTCCACCCCAGCAGAGTGCTTCACAGCCAGGAATGGGGGAGAGCAGGTTCCTGACATCCCTGCCTGCTGCTGTTGCCATCCACTGGGGATTGCAGCCATGGGGGAAGTGTGAGGCGGAATCCAGCTGAGCCTTTCTTGGGGGAGGAGGGGGAGGGGAAAGTGTTCCCCCCAGCATGGAACAGAGACTCCTCCTGCCCCCAGCCCTGCTCTGGGGCTGGGATGCATTGCATGGAGGTCTGCCTCCCCTGCCTTGCAGCCCCAGAGGCAGGGGTGGAAGGGGAAGAGGAGGAAGAGTCCAGATTCAGCACCTCACTGATTCCCCCTCCCCACTCTGGGAGGAGGAGGGGGAAGAGTCCCCCCAAGTATGGAACAGAGCCCCCCTTACCACCCTGCAGGACAACCAACCCAGCATGGCCATGTTAAGGTGGCAGGGGCAGGGGGAAGGGTTAATTTCTCCTTCCTCTCTCCCATGGAGCCAGGGTCTGCCAGCTCCAGGGGCCACTGCTGCAGCCCCCTCTCCTCTGCTCCCCAGCAGACAGGCTGACTCCAGCTGCAGAGAAGAAGGAGAGAAGAATTAACCCCTTCCATGCCCACTTTGCCTTAACAGAGCCATACTGGCTAGTGTCTCTGCTAGGGTCAGTCCCTGGTAGGACTGTGTGAAGCTTTGGGTGCTGATTTGATTTGGAGGAGATTTGGCCTGATTCAGTGGCCAAAACTCTGAATCCAAATCGAATCAGGGAACCAATAAAAAGGTCTGAATCAATTCAAAGCTCTTATGACAGCAGTATCACTACTGGAGCCTTTCTGTTGGTGACTCTGCCCTCCTGTTATGGTCCAACTGCCTGCTTACTCTCCTGCCATGCCTTGATCTTAATTGATTACTGTAATTAGCAGGAGGTTGCCCACTTTATGCGCCCCGGTGCCAGGGGATGCCAACTGCGGCTCCTTTTCCTCCCCTACACCACAGCCCAAGCCTCGCAGATGGTACTGACATGGTATTCAACCTGGGCCCTGTTGTGACTTGGCCCTCTCCTTTACCTCCTTAGAGCTTCTCGCTGCCCCCCTTTGCTCTGGGGCTTCTCACTCCTCACAGCCCTCTCTCCGGGCTCCTCTCTGCCCCCCTTGCTCTGGGACTTCTCACTGCCCCCTTGCTCTGAGGCTGGGGTCAATGCACCCCAAATGCTGCACCCTCTCTGGTGCCAGGGTCCCCACACTACCGTAGAGTCCCTATAAGGCCTCCTCCAACCCCTAATAGCCTCACCCGGTCCTCCGGTCAAAACAGCAAACACAAAAACACAAAGCCCCTGGGCTATAACATAAAAAGCTAAACCATCTGGCCAAACAATATTCAATCCCTACCGAGAAATACTCCAACCCATAGCAGCGATCAGGGGATGCTCATGCAGTTGGGCTTCTCCCCCCTGTCTGCACTGGCCGAGCTCCCCCCTCCCTTGGCCGCCAGAGGGGAACTGTCCTCCTGGCCTCATGCCTGAGGCTTAAGAAGGGCCAAGCCCTGCCCCTTCCTGTCATCTGGCTCCCCCGGCTGCCCTAGCAACCAGCACCTGTAACTTTGGCTGCCCTGGTGACTGGCAGCTGAGCCTCCCCCTACTTGCCACTAGAGGTCTCTCCTGAGCTGCTTTCTGCTCTGAGGCGCAGGGCACCTGACTGCTCTGTGACAGCTCTCCAAATTGATTCAGAAAATATTCAGAGAGCTTTGGTGATTCAGGCAGTCCCTGCCCACTGCAGCAGGGAGCTGGACCCACACTTTGAGCTGGTAAGTAAAGGGCAGGGAAGAAGAGGCTGGAGGAAGGGGAAGGGGACTATGGGGGGACCCCTGCCAGGCCCCATCCCCTGCCTGCTCTCCCAGCACC
Source organism: Gavialis gangeticus (assembly GCF_001723915.1). Taxonomy (NCBI): domain Eukaryota; kingdom Metazoa; phylum Chordata; order Crocodylia; family Gavialidae; genus Gavialis; species Gavialis gangeticus. Next base: position 12,620,427 of record NW_017729002.1, read on the forward strand.
CTTCAACCCCCACCCACTTTTCCAGCCCCTCCCCATGGCTGCCCTGCCAGCCCCAGTCTGGCCCTTAAAAAAAAGCATCCACTGACTCCCACTCTACATGGGGGGCTCTATCATGGGCACCCTGACCCCCACCCACTCTCCATCCCCCACATGACTGCCCTGCCCACCCCAAATCCAGTCCTTTTAGAAACCAAAACAAAACAAAAACTCAGACTCACCAGATGCTGCAGCAGTCTCAGAGCTTCTGGGGGCTCAAGAAGAGTCTCTTATGCAGTGCAGGGCAGCGGGGGGCAGCTAGGATCACCCCCTGCTGGGCAGCAGCCAGTGAGTTGGGATTTTTTTTGTTTGTTTGTTTTAAAGGGCTGGACCTGGGGCAGGTGAGGTAGCCATTGAGAGCAGGTGGGGGATGAGGCCTGTGTGATTCAGAGATTCAACTGATTCAGCAGTAGCTGAATCTCCAAATCAGATTCGGTTGAAGCAATTCAGGACATTGATTCAAATCACTGAATCGAAACACTGTGCCCTGAATCAGCCAATTCTGAATCCAAAGCAAATACTAGCTACTTGCACAGGCCTAGTCTCTGCTCAGCTACAGAGAAGGGGGAAGGGGCCAGCCCTGCAGCTGGAGCAGAGAGCCCCACCCAACCTACAGAGCATGCCAGGATGCTGGGGGTCTCTGGTTTATCCTAAAACAGGAGGGAGTCCTGGGTAAGCTTTTTGAGAGAATTGTCTTGGCACATGTCCACAAGGGGCCAGCAGGGGAGATTGTGCTCAGGGGCAACCAACACGGGTTCATTCGAGGCAGGTCCTGTCAGACCAACCTGGTGGCCTTCTATGACCAAGTCACAAAATCCCTAGACACAGGTGTCATGGTGGACATAGTCTTTCCGGACTTTCAGAAGGCTTTCGACAGTGTCTCTCACCCCATTCTCATTAAAAAACTAGGAGACTGTGGTGTCGATACCTACACAGTCAGATGGGTCGCCAGCTGGCTGGAGGGCCGCACCCAGAGAGTGGTGGCGGACGGGTCATTTTTGACCTGGAGGGACGTGGGCAGTGGGGTCCCCCAGGGCTCAGTCTTTGGGCCCACACTGTTCAACATCTTAATCAGCAACTTGGACAAGGGGGTAAAATGCACCCTGTTCAAATTTGCAGATAACACTAAGATGTGGGGAGAAGTGTGTATGCTAGAAAGGAGGAATAGGCTGCAATTGGACCTGGACAGGTTACAGGGGTGGGCGGATGAGAACAGGATGGGTGTCAACACTGACAAGTGCAAGGTACTGCACCTGGGGAGGAAGAACCAGCAGCAGACCTACAGGCTGAGGAACTCTCTT
>NW_017729002.1:12626763-12627825 GCF_001723915.1 Gavialis gangeticus
TGGAGGGACGTGGGCAGTGGGGTCCCCCAGGGCTCAGTCTTTGGGCCCACACTGTTCAACATCTTAATCAGCAACTTGGACAAGGGGGTAAAATGCACCCTGTTCAAATTTGCAGATAACACTAAGATGTGGGGAGAAGTGTGTATGCTAGAAAGGAGGAATAGGCTGCAATTGGACCTGGACAGGTTACAGGGGTGGGCGGATGAGAACAGGATGGGTGTCAACACTGACAAGTGCAAGGTACTGCACCTGGGGAGGAAGAACCAGCAGCAGACCTACAGGCTGAGGAACTCTCTTCTCATCAGTGCAGAGGCAGAAAAGGATCTTGGAGTCATTATTGATGCCAAAATGATCCTGGGCCGACAGTGTGAGGATGCGGTCAGGAAGGCCAAGCATACCTTGTCATACATCAACAGATGAATCTCAAACAGGACCAAGGAGGTGATACTCCCCCTCTATGTGACATTGCAGCTGGAGTACTGCACCCAGTTCTGGCTGCTGCACTTCAGGAGGGATGTGGCCAACATGGAGAGGGTCCAGAGGAGGGCCACCCACATGATTAGACGGCAGCAGGGCAGGACCTACGAGGACAGGCTACGGGACCTGAACCTGTTCAGCCTCCATAACAGAAGGCTGATGGGGGATCTAGTGGCCATTTACAAACTAGTCAGGGGGGACCAGCAGGCATTGGAGGAGTCCCTGTTCCCCCGAGCATTACCAGGAGTGACAAGAAATAACGGTCACAAACTGGCTGAGGGTAGATTCAGACTAGACATCAGGAGGCGCTACTTCACTGTCAGGGAAGCTAGGATCTGGAACCAAATTCCAAGAGAAGTGGTGCTGGCTCCTACCCTGAGGGTCTTTAAAAGGAGGCTGGATGAACACCTTGCTGGGGTCGTTTGACCCCAGTACTTTTTCCTGCCATGGCAGGAGGTCGGACTTGATGATCTGTTTAGGTCCCTTCCAACCCTACCAACTATGAAACTATGAGTCTGGGACAGACATTGCATAAACCGGTTGAGCCAAATCAATTAAGTCTGATACTACATTCAACCGGGTTTA
>NW_017729002.1:12632825-12641351 GCF_001723915.1 Gavialis gangeticus
ACTATGAGTCTGGGACAGACATTGCATAAACCGGTTGAGCCAAATCAATTAAGTCTGATACTACATTCAACCGGGTTTATCTCAAACCAATTTCAGTCATTTTCAAACTGGTTTATGTGCACTGAACATCTGTTCTCTTACAGGTTGAAACCAGTTTCTGATCACTTAAACCAGTTTATGCGTAGTGTCTGTCCTTAGCCCAAATGTTTGCAGGAGTCACCCCTGAGGGGAATCTGGGTAGCCCAGCTACAACTGAGCCAGCTAACAATGATCAGCTAAAGAGAACTAAAAAGTGCTACACCAGGGTCTACTCTGGCCGGTGGTACAACCCAGAATTAGAAGGATACAGCCTAAACACACTTATGTTAAATTTCAAATGAAAGTGAAACAACTTCCCACAAGAATGATCCTGTGCTTTTTACCCTAAAAGGCTTTCATTTTTAATTTTTTCAATATTACTCTCAGAGTAACACAGAATCTTCACAGCATCATATAGCCTGAAACACTAGGAGTGGGGCATGATACGTTCTTGAGCACAGCACTCACAAAGATGAGCTTAACTAGTGAAGTGAAATGTTAGACACAATACTAAGCAGAACAGTAACATTTCTCAACTTCGATACATTTTTAAAAGGAGTTTAAACACTGACTACTTCCTCTTTCACTGGAACTATGGAACACTATTGAAGACTTTAAATACAGGATATATTAATCAAAGACACTAGCTCAAACACAGTGCAATGAAATATCCAATCTATTAAATAGGACAGAGGGGGCTGATAGACTGGTAAACAGGAACAATTTTTCCAACTTGTTCCTTTGACAGCCAAGCTGGTACACCTATGCAGAAATGGGAAATGTAGACTGTGGTTCCACCATGCCCATTTTTTTTTTTTTTACTGGTAACAGATTACCATTTTTCTTTTTTGACTGAAAAGATGTTCTGGTGTGTTTTGAGGTATCAGCACACATCAAGGCACACAGAGATATATATATTAATAAAGTACTACTAAAGTATGGTCCTTAGTCAATCTCCTAATTCGTGTTTAATTCACTGGGCAGTGTTAAACTTTCTGCTAACAAAAAATACATGTTTATGTAAAATATAGAGAAAAACACTGAAGTGTACTGTTTAAAATTAAAATATGGAAGTCTGACACTTTAATATAGACATATTCAAGAGGAAATAATCCACACTAGTGGAACAAAGCAGCAGCCTTAGGAATTTATATTAATTGCCACTGTAATTAATAAGACATATAGCACATGGTTAAATCAGTTCTGCCATCTGTGTGAACTGTCCCCAAGTGGAAAGAGTGTGTTTGCCATTTTCATCAGTATAGGATTGTTACTTTCATGCCAAATCTTAGTCTATGAGCCGATACTAGCTCCATTGTTAAAACTCAATCAGTTTTTCCGTGTTGTTTCTCACTGGAGTAAACAATGCCAAACAAAAGCAGCAGCAAAGGGCACACAGCTGAGATTCAAACATGCAGGATGTTATATGAATAGCAAAAGCAGGACCAGCATTATATCTGTTACACATGTAGTGTATGTTGTAACTCAGACAATATATAGTCATAATAAAAGAGTAATTGAGATTTACAGTAGTTCTCTGCAAATATTTTAGATAAACATCATTTTGATACATGAAACAATTAAAATGAACTCAAGCACAAGTGGTTAAGATAGGAAAAATATTTTCTCTTTCTAGGTTCCTGATGAATTACAGTTCTCTTTTAAGACTTCCCTTCTCTGGACCTTCAGATATGCATAGAACTGTGTTAATCAGCCATTTAGCCAAGGAGAGCTGTTGTTTTCCCCGAAGCCAGTCATCACTCCTTCAGACACAGTAACCTGTGATGCCTCTAACCTCAAGGTCTGACTATCTGGCTTCAACTCAGGTCTTCTACAAAGAGGCCTACCCCATCAAACTGATTATTATACTGCTTTGAAAAAGTGAAGAACCAGCTTTAACAGATGCCACCAGAGATGGCAGAATGTAATGCTAATGCACTTATGATTGAATATAATATGGCATGTCATTGCATCTGATGAAATGAGTTCAGGCTCACACAAACATCATGCTATGCAACTTTGATTTAGTTAGTCTGTAAGGTAAAAATAAGTCTACCCTGCCTTCTGCCGGACTTCATATTAACACAACTAAATACTCTCTGCTCATGTATACCCAAAGTCACTGTTTAAGCAGGATCTCTTCTGTTGAAATTGTGTGAGTGTATATGTGTGGATATATAAAATAGTCTTGGTTGGGCAAAATCCAGCCCAAAGGCTGGATCTGGCCTGTGGGGTGCCCTCCAGTTGACTAGATCCAGCCCACAGGTGCCCCTGCAGTGCTCCAAATGTGGCCAAGCCTGGCTGGGGGCAGCCAGCATTGTGATCTTGCCTGTGCACATTGGCCTCAGCCCCAGCTTCTGGTGGGACTGCTCCCAGTGTGGCTGCAGCCCCACAGGTGCTGCTCAGCATCCCTTGCCTCCAGTGGAAGCTTCCTCTTACCCCTGCAATGCCCCTGTGGACCAGGGGGGAAGCTTCAGCCAAACAGCTCCTACCCCAGCATACTAGGCTCTGGCTCCAGTTCCTGGCCTCCTTCCAGCTGTTCAGTGCAATAAGCAGCCACCTGCAGGTGGGTGAAGCAAGTTGTAGATGCCTAGGAGCTGAATCCAGAGCCCCATATACTGGGGCAGGAGCTACCCAGTTGAAGCTTCCCTCACATGCAAAGCAGCACAGGAGGAGGAGGAAGAGGAGCCACCACTGAAGGTGAGAGGAGTTGCTACACTGGGAGCAGCCCAGCTGGTAAGTTGGGGCTGGGGGTGTGGGCAGGAGCACAGTAGAGGCTGTCCCCAGCAGGAGCTGGTGGGCCTTGGCCCTACATGGAGCACCATGGACTGTACTCCCTGGGAAAGCTCTGCTACACACATCTCCTGCCAGCCATTTAAAGCATAGCTCAGTCTTTATAAACAAACAACCAAACAAAAAAGAATCCCTCTGCCCTGTCCCAGGTGTAAGGAGGGGGGTGCTTTTTGCTCTGGCCTTAGCAGAGCAGCCTGGCCCCTCTGTGTAGTAAGATGTTCCTTTCACATTTTGTTCCCTTCTCTTGGAGCTTTTAACATTTCCAGTGGGGGACTCCCAGCTCCAAATGCTCCACAGTAGGGCTGTGCAAAGCTTCAGGTGGTGATTTAATTTGGAGGAGATTTAGCCTGCTTCGGTGGCCAAATCCAAATCGAATCAGGGGGCCAATTAAAAGGTCTGAATTGATTCAAAGCTCTCCGAATCTTCAGAAAAGATTTGGAGAGTTTTGATGATTCTGACAGTTCCCACCCACTGCTGCAGGGAGCTGCAGTCAACTCTGAGCTGATAAGTAGGGGGTGGGGGAGGGGGGACTGGAGATGGGATAGCCTCCTCCCAACCCCCGCCCACTCCCCCAGCCCCTCTATGGCTACCCCCATCCTCCCCAGCTCCCAGTGCTCTAAAAAAAGCTACCACTCACCAAGTGCTGCTGGGTAGTGGGGCCAATCCCTGCTGCCCACTACTGCCCCATGCCATGTGGGGGGCTCTGCTATGGGCCCCCAGACCCTCCCCTGCTCCCCCAGCCCCACCATGGCTGTCCCGCTCACCCCCGCTCTGGCCCTTTAAGAAAAAAAAAAAAAGCAGGAAAACTCCAGGCAGGAGGGGTGAGTCCTGGGGATTTTCTCTATTTTTTTTCTTAAAGGGCCAGAGCAGGGGCAAGCGGGGCAGTCATGGGGGGACTGGGACAGTGTGGGGGGGATCAGGGGGCTTGAGCAGAGCCCCCCACATGGCATAGGGCAGTGCGGGGCAGTGGGGATTGCCCCCCCACCCGGCAGTACCTGCTGAGTCGGGGCTTTTTGTTTCCAAGTGCCGGGAGCTGGTGCAGGTGGGGGATGGGCCTGTCTGATTCGGAGATTTGACTGAATTGATTCAGGACAGTGATTCAAATCACCAAATCAAATCGCTGCCCCCCAAATCAGCTGAATCCAAATCCAAAGTGAATACTAGCCACTTCGTACAGGCCTACTCCACAGCTGGGCTTTCTTAACAGGCTGATTGTTCCTCCTTGAAGGGACAAACTAGCTGGGTACACAGAGATAAATTAATGATAATAGCAGTAGTTAGTGTTAATACTTTGAAATGTGTTTATGAAGACTTCAGTGATGACCCCTATATGCCATTTATTAGTGGGATAGTAAGTACTATACATGAAAAAGCAGGCCTTTGAGTAAGCACAATAAAACTTATTTAGTTTTATGAGTGAAAAGCTGCTTTGTGAGAAATCCATTTAAACTCCCCAATAATGAATTGCACACTAGTCACATGGGACTGTCATAAAAATGTACTTGTACAAACAGTAAAAGACAACTGTCTTTGAACCAGTACGTCAAACATCTATCCTTGGAGGTTTTTAAGACTCAGATAGAGAAAATCTTGGCTGGGATGATGTAGTTGGGGATGGTCCTTCTTTGAGCAAGGGGCTGGACTAGATGACCTTCTGAGGTCCCTTCCAACCCTAATTTTTTTATGTTTCTATAATTCTATATCAAATGTTCTAAAGCACTGAATCTATGGCACGTACACAAATAGAAAAAATAGCTTTTTTAATTCAGTGATGCCAAAAATGTTAAGCCTTAGTAGAACCAAAGACAGTTAGTGGCACAGACTGCCGATATCAATTGTTAAATAAACATTCTTAAGGGTACTCAAGGGTACACTACAAAATAGTGCTTGGTGTTGTCCAAAAAACTATATATTTTTTGGAGAAGACCACTGCCCTGCTGCCCTTTTCTAAATATAAGCCATAAAAATGTATACAGTAGGGTAGGAAGGGACCTCAAGAGATCAAAGTCAAACTCCCTCCTCAAGGCAGGACTGTCGTTGACTAAACCATCCCAGTGAAGTGCCTGCTTTTAAAAATGTCCACAACTTCTTTAATACTGTTTCAATCCTTAAATCACCCTCATAATGAGAAAGCTCTTCCAAACCAAATTCTGCTTGCTGCATTGTAAGCCAATTGTTTCTTGTTTGGTATTTTGTTACTACAGAGAATAGGTTACTTTCATCCTCCATATAACTAACTACCCGTTAGGTATTTGAAAACTGTTATCAAATCTTCTTCTCTCCTCTTGAGACTAAATAATCCTAGTAATTTTATGCTACTAAATAAAGAATTTTGATAGCAATAATATTTTATACGAAATATCCAATATTATAAAAAGAAGAAAATATATTATCCAATGTTTTAAAAGTGAATGTTAGATTAATTTAAGCAGCTTGTTTGACTGCCTCCAAAACTGAAGCCTTCTATTTACCAATAAAAATAGGGACAGAACAAGCTTGAATCCATACTAAACTAACTCCTGTATACTTCACTGAAAACATGACTCTGTTTCTAATCTGTTTAACCACTGGCCACTCTGCAGAGACCATCAATAAAGATCCCTAATAACGTCATCTGCAATGTTTTTGTGCAGAAGCCAGATGTCCATTACTAGTGGCACAGAAACCCTCAACTTGTTTTGTATATGCAACTGAAGAGCCATCATCTGGTAAAAAAAAAAAAAAAAAAAAAAAATTATCAGTACCATGAGTTCATTTGAATTTCAACTAATGACCTGGAAGTGAAAAGTTCCATATTCCATGACCCCAGAAGCTTCTTGTTCTCCCTATTAAATTATTATTGAATGTATAAAAGTCTTTACTTCTGTACTAAGCTTTACCCAAGCCCCCTTAGTGAACAGATGGAAGAAATGATTTTTAGCCCTTTTCATCCCAAGAGCAGATGAATTTATTTTACTCAGCACCTGCATTTAGAGCTACTTTGCTCAAAAAGATAAGTCTGTGAATTCCTCACTTCAAATGGAAGTCAAAAGTGGCATAAAGATGACAAGATATCCCACATGACCTTATCAGAGGTTTAACCTCAGGACAAAAGTGAGAGGTGAGCCTAAAGCCACTAGCACAAGTGCCTTTGCAAAATGTCAAGATGACAAATGTTGCTGCTTAGAAACATTCCTCCAACAGCTTGACATCTGGGTCCTAAGTGCTTCATTCAAAGTGGAGGAGGATTATTAAAATATGCTGAGAAAGAAATGCCACCAAATCCTCACTGCAGTGCTAATGTCACCATAGAGAAAATGCTGGATACTCTAAGGATGATAAAAAAAAGCAAGAGGTCAGAAAGTCATTAAGGAGAAGAATATAATACACTATACTAAATAACAGGTGGTTTTACCTTGAAACAAATCATGGAGGTCAAAGGCACCAAGCCACCAAGTTTAACCTTGCCACCTATCCTGCATTTTCCCCCCTTCTCATGGTGAGATTTGGTAGCTCTCAAACATGTTATACATATTCTGCTATATACTTCTCTCCTGTGATTCTTCTGTATTTCTTTTACTTCATTACAAAGACCTGTACGAACATTTTGAACTCATAGACTGATTTGTTTTTCCAAAAGCATATATTATGATGATCTTGATCCTGGCTTTATAACAAAATGTACAAAGTGTCAAAAATATGCATTTGTGCACACACACACTCACAGAGCCAAGTAGTCTTTAACAACATTTTAAGATCAAACTGCTAGAGGTTCCAAATTCTTATTTTGTAAATAAAATAAGTTCCAGAAAAAGAACCCTCATTTTGGCACCATACCAACCCAATTAAACTGTTGTTTCATTAGGCTTCTGAAGGCAGCCAAAAATTAACCAATTTGACCTTGCAAAGCCAGCGGGCCTAAGCACTTAAGGGAGCCCACCCCTGCCCCAGGCCTGGATCAATCTATGGGCAAGGCAAGGGCCCCCAAGGGGACACTTGCCTACCTGTACACAAATGCCAGGAGCTTGGGGAATAAGCAGGAGAAACTTGTCCTCCTGCTTAATACAAATAATTACAATGTCACAGGTATAAGGGAGAGCTGGTGGGACTCCACCCACGACTGGACCAGGGTAAACGGCTATACCCTGTATGATAGAGATCGAGTAGACAAAAGGGGCGGGGGTGTAGCTCTTTATGTCAAGAAGAGCTATGCATCCCTGCAAGCCAATATTGGTGACCAGGGTGGATGGCTGGAGACCCTCTGGGTTAAAATCCATTGGGAGCACGGCACAGGGGACACGGTGGTGGGAGTCTACTACAGAGCTCCCATCCAAAGTCAAGAGCTGGACCAGGATTTTGCCAGGGAATTGGCTGAGGCCACATGCTCCCAGTCCATGGTTGTCATGGGAGATTTCAGCTACCCAGACATCTCGTGGGGAGAGCGGTCAGCTAAATCCGAGCAGTTGCAAAGCTTCCTCTCGTGCATGGATGACCTCTATCTGACTCAAGAAGTCTATGGGCCGAGAGGTAAAGTGATGCTCGACCTGGTACCAGATGGGACAACTGACAATTGATGCCCAAGAAAAAAGCCAACCTATTAAATGGGTACTTTGCATCGGTCTTTCATCAGTCCCACGGGACACCCATGCCCATTACAGGACAGGGAGGCCCAAATGAGGGAGATTCCCTGCCCTCCAGGAAAGAACACCTTGAGAGGCTGGACACCTTCAAGTCAGCTGGCCCTGACAATCTATACCCCAGGGTACTCAGGAAGCTGGCTAGCATCACAGCCCAGCCCCTGGCATGGATCTTCGAGAACTCCTGGTGCTCTGAAGTGCCCGAAGATTGGGAGAAAGCCAATGTGGTGCCTATCTTCAAGAAAGGGAGGAAAGTGGATCCAGCAAACTACAGGCCAATCAGCCTGACCTCTATCCTGGGCAAGGTCTTGGAAAATATTATCAAGGAAGCCATCCTTAACAGACTAGATGATGGCAATATCCTGAGGGATAGCCAGCATGGGTTTGTTGCAGGTAGATCTTGCTTGACCAATCACATTTCCTTCTACGACCAAGTGACCCATAACCTTGACAAGGGAGAGGAGATTGATGTCATATATCTTGACTTCAAAAAAGACTTCCATCTGGTATCCCATGATCACATGTTCAAATCAGTAGGTCCTGATGATCTCCACCCCAGAGGGCTGAGGGAACTAGCAGATGTCATTGCAGGATCCCTGGCATGGCTTTACAAGCACTCATGCTGCTCTGGCAAGGTGCCGGAGGACTGGAAAAGAGCCAATGGGGTCCCCATTTTCAAGAAAGGGAGGAAGGAGGACCCAGGAAACAACAAGTCTGTTAGTCTTACCTTGGTCCTAGGGAAGCTCTTTGAAAAAATTATCCAGGAGCACATCTGGAAGGGACCAGCAGGGGAGATCATGCTTAGGGGCAACCAGCATGGGTTCATTTGAGGCAGGTCCTGTCAGACCAACCTGGTGGCCTTCTACGATGAGGTCACAAAATCCTTGGATGCAGGTATTGTGGTGGATGTAGTCTTTCTGGAATTTAGGAAGGCCTTCAGCACTGTCTCTCACCCCGTTCTCATTAAGAAATTAGGTGACTGTGGCATTGATGCTTACAGAGTCAGATGGGTCGCAAATTGGCTGGAGGGCTGCACCCA
>NW_017729002.1:12641677-12645808 GCF_001723915.1 Gavialis gangeticus
CTAGTCAGCACAGAGGCAGAAAAGGATCTTGGTGTCATTTTTTATTCCAAAATGAACATTGGCTGCCAATGTGGGGACGTGGTCAGGAAGGCCAACTGCACTTTGTCATACATCCAAAGATGCATCACAAGCAGGTCCAAGGAGGTGATACTCCCCCTCCATGTGACACTGGTTCCAGTTCTGGGTGCCACATTTCAGGAGGGATGTGGGCAGCATCGAGAGGGTCCAGAGGAGGGCGACCCACATGATCAGGGGGCAGCAGGGCAGGCCCTATGAGGACAGGCTACGGGGCCTGAACCTGTTCAGCCTCCACAAGAGAAGGCTGAGAGGGGATCTGGTGGCTGTCTACAAACTGGCCAAGGGGGACCAGCAAGCTATGGGGGAGTCCCTGTTCCCCCAAGCGTGACTGGGAGTAACGAGGAACAACGGACATAAGTTTACCAAGAGTCGATTCAGGCTTGATAACAAGAGGCACTACTTCACAGTTTGGGTGGCTAGGATCTGGAACCAACTTCCAAGGGAAGCGGTGCTCGCTTGTACCCTGGGGGTCCAAAAAGAGGCTACACAATCACCTACCCAGGGTCATTTGACCCCAGCATTCTTTCCTGCCCAGGGCAGGGGGTTGGACTTGATGATCTGCTGAGGTCCCTTCCAACCTTACCTACTATGAAACCTCTTGTCAAAACTGGCAAACTGCGGCCTTGGGTCCAAAACGATCTGCTGGCTGGGGAACTGGCACCCTCCAGAGGGTGGTGGTTGATGGGAGCCAATCGTCTTGGTGCGTGGTCACCAGTGGAGTCCCCCAGGGCTCTGTCCTTGGACCTGTATTGTTCAACATCTTCATTAATGATGTGGACATTGGAGTTAGAAGCAGACTGGCCAAGTTCACCAATGACACCAAACTCTGGGGTAAAGCATTCACACCTGAGGACAGGACGGTGATCCAGGCTGACCTTGACAGGCTTAGGAAATGGGCAGATGAGAACCTGATGGTGTTTAACACCGAAAAATGCAAGATTCTCCACCTTGGGAGGAAAAACGTGCAGCATCCTTATAGGCTCAGCAGTGCTACACTGACTAGCACTACGGATGAAAAGGACTGGAGGGTCATGATTGACCACAAGATGAACACGAGCCTGCAATGTGATGCTGCTGCTAGTAAAGCAAGCAAAATGCTGGCTTGCAGCCAGAGATGCTTCTCAAATAAATCCCGGGATGTCATTCTCTCATACTCAGCCTTGGTGAGGCCGCAGCTGGAGTAATGCATCCAGTTTTGGGCTCCACAATTCAAAAAGGATATGGAGAAGCTTGAGAGAGTCCAGAGAAGAGCCATGCGCATGATCAGGGGTCAGGAAACCAGACTGTATGACAGGCTGAGAGCCATGGGGCTCCTTAGCCAGGAAAAGCGCAGGCTCAGGGGTGATCTGATGGCCACCTATAAGTTTATCGGGGTGACCACCAGGATCTGGGGGAATGATTGTTCACCAGAGCCCCCCAAGGGATGATAATGTCGAATGGTCATAAACTCCAGCAGTACTGTTTCAGGCTGGACATAAGGAAGAATTTTTTTACTATCCGAGCCCCCAAAGTCTGGAATAGCCTGCCATTGGAGGTGGTTCAAGCACCCACATTCAATGCCTTCAAGAGAAATTTGGACACTTATCTTGCTGGGATCCTATGACCCCAGCTGACTTCCTGACCCTGGGGCAGGGGCTGGACTCAACGATCTTCCGAGGTCCCTTCCAGCCCTAATGTCTATGAAATCTATGACCTATATTAAGAAGTTAAACATTCATTAATTTTTCTAAGGTGCTAAGCACTACAGTACACTGATTTTAAAATGCTTAACTACCCAAACAAGATAAGGAAGTAGCTCTTTACAAATTACAGAGCAGTAACAGGAGAAAACTCAGTGTCACTAACTTTAAAGAATACTTCTTACTCCATGACTATGCTTAAAGTACCAGTAATAACTACCTTTTAAAAAAGCAAGCTAGAATCTCTGTGCTTTAAAAATAGTGAAAACCAAGAATCTGTTATACAAGCAAAAAAAATAATTCCTTTAATGAAATGAAATCAATATCTCAAATCCTACACATGGATGTGGCCAGTGGACAAACATTATAAGCCTCAACAAAGTCCCAAACTTTTGGAATATTTCAAATGTTAATGTGGATTTGATTTTTGCAAACTGTTCTTGTTGTTATAATGGATGAATTAAAACACCAGAAATACCCCTCGAACACTGGTGTTTTGTAATGCAGAGGCAAGTTTTGAAGCTATTGAAGTTCGAGAAAAGTGTTGAGAAAAGGTTATAATCAAAGCAAGGAAGTCGAACTGTAGAAAATGAAACTGGTTTGTATGACAGTTTTGACTGTTTTATGGCTGTTGGGAAGCCACGTGTGGGCAGCGCACGCGAACAGTGCGCGCTGGCATTTGCACCGGCCTTCACGTAAGGCAGGCGCGAGGTGGCTGCCCAGAGCGGCACCTCCAGTCAGCAAAAGCAGCAGGTGCAGCTCTGCAAACATGATGCAGATGTGGAGCGCAGCTGCCAGGGGCCCCGCCCTGGAGTGGCCACCTGCCATGGGCTCTTCTGAAGCCTCCACCCAGACGGAGCTCATGGCGGGGTCAGTGGCCTCTTGACCCCCTGTCTGTGGGGGAGGGTCGGTGGAGTTCTGGGGGGGGTGGGGCCTGGTGGTCCCCTTGCCTGCCCCTCCTGTGCATGACTTAGGGCCCTGGAGGAGCAGGTGAGGGAGCTCCAGGCTGAGGTGAGCAGGCTGAGGGGGATCAGGGATGGAGAGGATGAAATTGATGCCTGTTCTGTTCTCTGCAGGCCCGGTTGCCCACTGTACAGCCCCCACAGGAGAAGCATCCAACGCAGGAGTGGCAGAAGGTGTCCAAATCCAGAGGTGGAAGCTCCCCAGGTTCACCTGGGGAACAGGTTCAACACCCTGGCAGCTGTGACGGAGAAAGACAGTGAAATTGCCTCTGGCAGGGATGATGCCACTCCCCACATGGTAAAGAATGGGCACAGAGTGAACACCAGCAGGAAGAAACACCAGGTCCTTGTCATCGGAGACTCCATCCTACGATGACAGGAAGGTCCCATCTGTCGGCCTGACCCCATGACACAGGAGGTCTGCTTCATGCCTGGGGCTTGGGTTAGAGACATCACGAAGAGGATCTCGACCTACATCCGACCTGCAGACCAGTACCCCATGGTTGTCATCCACATGGGGATGAATGACGCAGCCACGAGCAACCCTGACTGCATTATGAAGGATTTCAAGGCTCTGGGGGACAATCTTAAGGAGACGGGGGTGCAGGTGGTATTCTCCTCTCTTCTTCCGGTGAGTAGGTGGGGACAGTGACACGAGGCCTGCATTGGCAAGGTCAACCGGCACTTACACAGTTGGTGCTGCAAGGCAGGCCCTGGGTTCTTTGATAATGACCTGTGCTTTCAGGCGGGGGGCTTGCTGGGGTGGGATGGGCTTCACCCTCCTCCAGGTTGGCTGATCTTGTACGGCGAGCTTTAAACTAGCATTGCCGGGGGAGGGGACCGCAGGAAGATGAGGGGACACCACCCGAGCAAGACAGGTAACAAATGCTAGGAGTGCCCAGGTAAGAAACAGGGGTCCAAACAGTCTCCCAAATTGGGGGAGGGGTGGCACATGCAGCTAGGCAAGGCCTTAAATGCCTATATACCAATGCTCATAGTATGGGGAATAAACAGGAGGAACTCGCCCTCAGAATAGCCAGTTCAGACCCAGACATAATAGGGCTTACAGAAACTTGGTGGGATTCATCCCACGACTGGGCAGTTAGCATCAGGGGCTAGAGGCTTTACAGGCGGGATAGAGAAGGAAGGAAAGGTGGGGGTGTGGCACTCTATATCAAGGAGCAATATACATCCTCTGCCAGCAGAATGGGGCCAGAGGAGGGGCAAGCTGAAGTGCTCTGGGTCAAGATACAAGGGGGCCGTGGGGAGAGGGATCTAATGGTGGGGGTCTACTACAGACATCCCAACCAAGGGGAGGAGCTGGACCGGGAATTTTCAGGCCAGCTTGCAGAGGCACTTAAGGCAAGGGATGTAGTTGTCATGGGTGATTTAAATTACCCGGACATCTGCTG
>NW_017729002.1:12646571-12646982 GCF_001723915.1 Gavialis gangeticus
AACTTCAATGAGTTGAGATTAGTGGGAGAGGCACTGGGGTTCTCGAGGGCAGGGGAACTCAGTGCCCAAGATGAGTGGTTGTTCCTTAAGGACACGATACTCAGGGCCCAAGGGGTGACCATCCCAACAAAAAACAAGAGGGGCAGGAGTGCCCGAAAGCCCCCCTGGCTCACCAAGGGTGTACAGAAATGCCTGATTGCCAAAAAGGCAGCGTACACCCGGTGGAAGCGGGGTGCTATCTCCAAAGAGGAGTATACCTCCTCTGCTCAGGCCTGTAGGGGAGCTGTCAGGAAAGCTAAGTCGGACATAGAGCTAGGACTTGCGTCCAAAATCACAGATAATAAAAAGTCCTTCTTCAAATATATGGGGAGGATGAAGAAAACACTGGGAAATGTGGGGCCCCTGCAAGAT
>NW_017729002.1:12647225-12656457 GCF_001723915.1 Gavialis gangeticus
ACAAGGTCCCTTCTGACCCTACTTCTATGATTCTATGGCTGTTGGAAAAGAAAGCTGAAAGAGACTCAGGATGGACTTTGAGGTATGTTAAAAGTACTAAATGAACTGGAGAATGTGAATAGGATAGAAACTGAAATAAACAAGTAGTAATAACAAAAGTGAACTCCACTGTAAAACTGACCAGAGATTTTCTCAAAGCTGAAATTAAGTGCAACTGCAAAATAAATGGCTAAGAAAGGATCAGCTAAATCGCTTTATTGAACTAACCCCAGTAGAAACATAACAAAAAAAGATAGAATAAGAGTGCACTAGGGAGCTGTCAGAGTGCAATCTGTCCAGTGCTACAATAAAGTTCCACGATACTCTGTCTTTTTAACTGTAATGGACAAGGGGGCTTGACTTTCGTTCAAAAGGGCCTGCTTCTCTGTGATGCATAAAGAAATCCCAAACTTCTTTCCTCTGCGGCTCATCCACTGTTTATTTAACCTTACAAATACTAGGAATACTACTCTCCCTAACGTTTTTTGAGGAATCTCATAGATGTATACTGTGTCTCCTATATCTTAATGAAAGAGTCAGAGAAAGAGAGAGAATTGAAGCAACTGGCCTAAACATTTCATCCTTACTTTGTTCACCTCTAATTCCCTTGGTTCTTATCACACCATCCTTTCACTGGTTGGGCTATTAAAAAGCACTGGTTGTGCCTTCAGTCTAGACCATTACTTTACTTATGCAAACAAAACAAGCATGTTTTCAGGAATGGGAAACCTTTCAAATCCTCTTTATACACCATAAAGCAGCAAAAGGGACTAATTTTGTTGCACTTCCAGGTAACCCTTAAAGCAAAATTAATCAACTGTGGCATACTACAGCTAATAAATTAATTCAGCAAGCAAGTTTGTTGTGTACTCATTCTCGTGCTTCGGCCTCCCATTTGAGACAATGGTCTGAAACAGGCAACAGTCTAAACAAATACTCTTATAAAAAAAATGTTCTCTCTCTCATTTTTTTATATTAAAATTCTGTAGATTTAAACATAAATAAAATATTGTCCTTGGTCTCTCAACACATGAGTTATCTGGCCCTCAGAATCAAAAGTGATCAGCACCACGCTAGCCTAAGCCCCCTCAGAGCCTGTTGCATCCAACACAGAACAAGCTGGGCACATTTGTATCCATTAATGTACCACACAGGAGATTTGAGAGTACATTGGAAAGGCTGTAATCAATAGGTTACTTGCTCAATAGAGGGCATATATTATTTTTACACCAAGGTAAAGTGACAAATGTGTTGGAAGCAACATTTTGCCTGTCATTGAATAGCTCTTTCTTAACCAATCTTTTGTTTACCGTAACTTTTACAACATAATGAAACAGGGCAGATTAGTTCTGATGACTAAGGGGAACCTTTCTTTCTTAGGACAATAGCTTGATGCAGTATCACTGCAGGATGAAATTACAATGTGAGATGTGCCATAAAATTCTATACAAGAAAGAAGGCAAGAAAAAACAAAAAGAGAGCAAGTTCTTTGGTACTCTATTGTAATGCTGGATATCATAGACCCCTGGGGATTTTAGGGCATATTCACATAACTAGGGACCTGCCAAATTCATGATTTTGAGGAAACCACAAATTGGGTAAGTCCCCTGTGAAAAAGTGTGGGGACCATGAAAAAGCTGGAAAATGGCCAGCAACCGGGGGTGGGGGGGAAGGAGCTGAAAACAGAGGCGGGAAGTCCTGGCATCCTGAAGCACTGGAGGGAAGAAGGGAAGGGGTGAGAGATATTCACAGAGGCATGTGGAGGGCTCTCTATATGCTTCTGATTGGCCAAGGGGCCCTGGAAGTCCCACCCCTCTCTGGAGATGCACAGGTGGCCATCTCAGTCTCCAGGGAGGAGCAGAACATCCAGGGATTCTTGGCCAATCAGAGGCATTGGGGGGGGTGCTGCGCTCCACTGTAACAATGGTGACTGGCTCTGCACTCTGTGAAATCAAGGGAGGTAGCCCCTGCGTATTGGATAGGTCCTTATACATCACCCACAATGCTCTGCAGGGGTGCTGAAAGCAGATGGAGAAGGTTTAAGGGAGCAGAGCACATACAACCTGGCACATACAACCATTAAGTAAGATGACAAAGCTGCTTGGGACAGGAAGAGGGGGAAGCAGGCCTGGCAGTTTGGATGGGGACAGCAGAGACTAGAGTCGGGAGAAAATGGTTCTCTCCTGCTCGAACTCTATTTATAAAGCCAAAAATAGCATACACCTTTGAGTTTGTTTTCTCCTGAGGAAGGCATTTGCTTTTGCCTCACAGGGTCTAAGATGATGGCAATCCCTTTCTGACAGTGCTAAAAGCTGCATCAGTAAAATGCACATGATAGCAGTCAGATATTAATTTTTGTTAAAAAAAAAGTTAAGAAAAAGTTCCATCAGTGAACAGATTATTTACCTGGATCAGTAATAAACTTTGAAGCTGAGTGAAAGCACCCAGAAGGACAACCAGGCAAATCAGGAACCAGAGTAAAGAGTGGTAATGGCATCATTAACGCAGCACGAACCCAGAGCCCCATTAAGTGCAGAAACTCTTGGTTCTGGCTGAATATGAGGCAGTTACGACCGAAAGCCCCACTGGGTGCAGGGCGTCTCCATCTTGGAGAAGTCTGAGGCACAGACAGGACCCAGAGCCCTGTCAGCTGTAAAAATCTCTGCCCCAGCTAAGCATGAGGCACCACTGGGACCAAGAGCATAGCCAGCTGCAGGACTCTCAGTCCCAGCTGCCCAGGAAGCACAGCTGGGACCCAGAGCCCTGTCAGCTGCGAGTCTCTTAGACCCAGCTACCTGGGAGGTGTAGCCAGTACCCAGAGCCCTGCGTGGACCCAGGAGTTTCATGCACCCCAAGCCTTGGGGATCATGGAAGGGCTCAGGGGTTTAACACAGGGCATTGCGCACCCCTGTGGCAGGGAGCTCTGTCAGCTGATGGGGCTCCCAGCCACAGTGGAAAACCCTGCTACATGTGCAAATTGAAGCTTGATAACAACTACCTATAGCTATATCAGCTATTAGTACACATTTTTGGGGTCTAACTTTATAGGTGGTCGGAACTTTTTATCATGTGATAGCTACTTTGCACGTGTAGCTGGTCTCAAGGGAACTGCATAATTAAACAGTTAATGGTGAAGGCCTACATAGAGGGAGCCTACATTGCTTGTTCCAAGTCATCCAAACAGTAAAACCACCATGTGTCTTCCTTCTCTGATTTCATTCACAACTTTGCCATGGCTTTTGTCTGTCTAGTGCTAGCAAGTCACTTGCGCTGTGCATGCCTCAGAAGTATGGTGAGAGGTGTGAGGTCATTATCTGGAGGCTGTTATATATGTGCAAATTACACATATATAAAACTTAGCCAAGGTGGGGAGACTGGAGCAGTAGACCCAGGTGCCCACTTGATGGAGGGGGAGGGATCAACATTGCTGCCAACACAGCTGCCAGGTGGCTCTGCCACCACTTCCAGCAGCTATCACTGCCTTTCTGCTGCCACTGCCCAGGGTACAGACCTATCCTCTTACACATCTGCTGATAGCTCCCCTTCAAAACCCTCCATGTTTCCATTTACTTTGGATAGGTATCCACAAATTCATTTGCTCATCTCAACTATATCAGTTTCTTTGGTCAGCAACCCAAGAGCAAAAGAATAACTTTGTCTGAAAAATGGTATTTTATTGATCTCCCTTGCAATATTTTTTATTTTCCAATAATTACCCTGGCTGCCAGAGGGAAATAAATAAATAATTCAGACCTTTAAGAATCTCTCAAGTTTTTCTCAGCTTGGTTCTAAATCTGAGGGAAGACTCAGTTGGGAGTATTTTATCCAAATTAACTTGTTCATATGTGCTCACTATGGAGACCTATCCATGTGACCAAACCATTAAAAAGTTGTGTATGAACAGAAACCACACTTAAAGTGAACTTAACCTGTTTTTGCATGAGAATAAAAGGAAAAAAATAAATTGGGAGTGCTAGATAAAAATCCTATATTTTACAGATATTCAGACTGATTATAAAATGAGATTTTCAAAGAAATAAAAGGTGTCCAATTCCCATTGACTTGACAAATTTGATACCTAACCCATTTTTAAGGGCATCCTTTGGCATTATCTTCTAGCAATGACTGAGGATTTTTTCTCTCTCACCTTTTTGTAAGAGGTTTTTTTGGGGGAGGGAGGGGCTTTGTATTATTTTTGTTGGGGGGAAGGGGAGGAGTTAGTTGCATTTTTTTGAAGGAGGGAGGGAGGGAGGAGGTGCAGACTTGGAGCGGAGGGTGGGAAGCATTATATAGGGTAGTGGGAATGGATAGGTATGGAGTGGTGGGAAAAAGTTTCTTGTAAACTGGTCTGAATAGCTGTTGGGATGCATGGTCTGGAATGGCTTGTGTGGGGGGTTGGGCATTGAGTGGTATGTGGGGGTTCCCAGGTTTTGGGGTATTTTGGGAATTTTGTCTGTGGATTGTTCATTTATTGTGAGCAATTCTGGACTTATTGGATAGGGCTGGACATCAATCTAAAAAAAATAAAACAAATAATTATGGGCAAACAAGGTTCTTTGGGTGAATCTGATCTCTTTTATTAGGCAAACTTAAATAGTTGGAAAAGTTGGAAATTTTTAAGCAAGCTTTCGGGTTTCAAGCTGTTTAATTCTTCCCTTTTTCCCCCAAGGCAATTACTTAAGACACCTCATGGAGTGCAAGTAAATGTTGTGTAGTGTGTTTGTTATAAACTATAATACATATAGAAAAAATATTTCACATTGAGAGCCGACACTAAAAATTATTACTTATAATAATTAAGTGGTATAATTTCCAAATATGTTCAGTAATGTTAAACAGAAGCAAAGTGCTGATGTAAAAGAAATGTCTTTATGAAAATCTTTAATTTTAAGAACTCTTAAGAGAATAAACATTCTTCAAAATGAAAAATAAACCCTTAACTCATTTTTAGCATTAAAGAACTGGGTAGTTCTGTTTACCTGTTTTTACTATACATTCTCATGCTCCACAAAATGAAATAAAAATTCTCCCCTAGCAATTCAGGCCTAGAGATATCAATAAATCATGAAAAGTACATAAGAATGAATGCAAACTGCTACAGATACAATACACAAAAGCATATTCTGAATACACAAATTACAACAACACTGATTACAATAAGCAACAACTTAAGAGTAACGCAGATAATGATATGTTCATGAATTCATGTTCAATGCCCTTTGGAGAGAAAATTCTAATATCTAAGTTATTTCTATACATAAATCAGACGCAACAAATCCTGTCTTGTAATGATTGAGGGACTTCTGTTCCCCTGACACTCAAAAGAGGAAAATAGAAACTTTATGTTTTATTAACTCTATGATTTGTATGATGGCTATTTAGATACTTTTTCATGTATAACTAATTCTTTATTGCACAACATTTTGCTACCTAATGGCAAAAGAAAACAGAACATTTCTATTTTAGGTGCTTATTTATCAAAGCAAATATACATCTTGGTAATGCATCATTTTGACATGTTTACACTGAACTAAATAAAGAATCAGTTAAAAATAAAAACTTCTTTCTTACTGAAACAGAATTAAGGAGGCCCCATTAGCAGCTCAGCCAAGACCACTTACTGAAAAAATACTTGCTATTACAAAGCAATCGTTTTGGAAAAAGTAGTTATATTTAAGTAGGTTTGAGGAACCATCACTACATCATTCATCCTACAATATGTGATCATATCAAGGGTCACTTATGATTAATGAAATGCTCTGCAATACTGGAAAGAAAGATACCCAGCAGGCTACTTAGAGATTTCACACAACCTTCCTGCTCCTTTAAAGCCTTAGGCACTTTTTGGCCTCATAGCTGATCCTATTCCAGTTCTCCTTGTCTTAAAGTAAAACACAAACCTCACAGCTGCCTACATACTGCTCTGCAGCCCAGTATACGTATACTTCAAAGATGCTATTTTCATTTTTCCAAAAATTCCCAGATATTCCTCAAAGGCAAGGCAACTGGGATAGCTTATTAGTCTTGCACTGCTCCCGAACTAGGGAAACATTGTTACCAATAGAAACTGCGTTAGTGTTTAACTTGCTAGTCATCACTCCAAAATGATGAAGAAAACATTCAAATTCGTATCCTCTGACAAGTGCAAGAATCACACTGTAGCCATAGTTTCTCTGGTACACGGCAAATGTAAACAAAAGCTATTTGCTGCATCATTTTATTGTGACCAAACAGGTGAAGATATCTGTGGATTGTCCAAAGATTGTCTTGCACATTCCTGCTGAGAGGAATGGGTAGAAAGGGTTATAAAGAAGTGGTTTGTATTGGTAAGTTCTCTTTCTACTGGACAGCCTGAGGAAGTTAGAGAAGGATATGCAAAATATGTGGTTCAAGACTGACTAGGTAACATAATATACTGAATAGCAAAATCCAGGGAATGACTGGCCAAACCAATTATACCAATTTGGTTAGAAAACTGTGTGTGGCAACTCTAGTTCTAGGAGTTCAAGACAATCCACAGGTAGATCTAATAGCATGTCTGCATCAGTTATGTGAGATCTTTCGTGCTTCACTTCTATGGGTTTTTTATACATGGTTTTATGTATACTTCCTGAATAACTTACTATACACATGAAAACCCATGCCATGTATCTTTATCTCCATAAACACTCCTTTTCCATCAGAGCATCTTCTGTACACCACCTTGACATGTTATAATGTGCAGGAGGACTGATAAGTTGTTACACAGTTATAAGCACAAGTCAGCTCTTAAGTCCCAAGAGCTTCCTGAGGCAAGATTTTATTGTTATTATTGCTGCTTAGCATTCATATTGTGATAGTGCCTAGAGGCCAACTGGGCATCTGGATCCATTTGTACTATACACAGGCATATAAAAATGACAGTCTCTTGCCCCAAAGAGCTTGCAGTTGAGTGAATGAGCATTAATGTGTAGATGAGACAAAGAAGGAAGGTTATAAAAATAATAGCATGTGTGAAACTTTGAATCAATTGGGAGCAATAGTCACAACTTGCTATCTGCCGCTTGTCACCAGAAATGAATTCTGCGCTTGATCTTCAAAGATTAATAGCACCACCGCTACATCATTCTGAGCCATCCTCAGTGCTGGTCAGAAGCCTTGAATTCCCTAAGCTACAATTCAACTTACTACTTTACCAACCCTGTTTTATCACTTTAATAAGATGGTATACTATTTGGCACATGGTGCACAGAACAATTTAAGTTCTTTGTATCACCTTCATGCTCTCTAAGTTTCTGTTTTCTTTTTCTTTGGGAAAATTATTACCTATACTGGTTTTATATTGCCAGGTTTGGACACAGAAGTCTTCCACTTAGATAAATAACAAGCGCAAGAAGTAGCAGAGCAAACTTTTCTGAACAGCCCCATCAATATTACTTTTACAGCCCAGCTCGAGACAACCTCTTCTGGTAGAAAGCTAATTCTGTCTCATGCCAGTTCAATACTTAGCCTTTATGGATGCATACAGAAGTGCTCTGTGCATGGTTTACAGCACTGTCATTCACAGCACTTTTTATATCACTATAAAGTTACAGCGCTCTTAAACATGACAGAAGTGCAATGTTTGGTGGGGGAACCTCTGAGCCTCCCTGCACTTTCTAAGCTAGGAGGTGAAGGTGCTCCACAACCTCCTGAGACTACAGAAGACTGCGGACAGCAGCAGACCAGTAGAGAAAGTGGAGCTGGGATGAGAGACTGTCACTCAGCCTCTCCTACTTCTCTTCTTTCTCCCTCCTCCTTCCCTCCCCCATGCTGGGAGCGGGCACCACTTCTGCTACAGGCTGAGCAGCTCTCACTCAGACTGACAGCCCGGCTTCCACCTGCAGTGTGTCCCCCCGTTGCTGGGAATGAGCACCCCATCTGCCACAAGGTCCTGCTCCAAGCCTCTGGTCCTCAGCCACACAGGGTCTCATGGGATACTGGCAGAATCACCAGAAATTTTACCAGTGTACAGAAGTTATTGAAATCACTGTAAAATGCAGCAGTTCAAATTTAATACCTCATTTAACAAGAGTTAATTTAAAGTGCTGAACCCATTTTTAAAGTAGTGTAAATCTGTGCATTTCTGTTGTCATAGCAATAAAGCACTTTAAATGATGAAAAAACACCTTCTGTGCATACCCTGTCAAGTCTAACAACAAGGATACAATGGGTATAGTTATCCACAAACATCTGGACTTGGACACCCCCTACACATTTCACAGGATCCACTAAATTTTAATTAGATGCTAACAAATAGCCTTTTTTCTTTGCTAGCTAGGGCTCAATTAAAAGCTGTAACTTTGAGGTGAAGAGGTCAACATCACCAATGGCATGAAACATCCAACATTCTGAACTTCTTTTATGATTTTCTTTTTTAAAGAGAGAATGTCATTTTAGATTAGAGAGGAAAAGATCTAGCAGACTTGCAAAGCATTTAACTACCAGAACAAGACTAAAAGAATAACTCTTCAGTGAAATGAAATTAAGTATCACCTCTGAAGGAGAAGAGTCTTCAAAACAAATTCTGCTTTAGTTATCGAACTGGTAAACCCCAATGCCAAAGCTGGTTTACTAGGGCTCTAAAGGCAAAACACGGGTCCTTTCTGAAGTCAATGGCAAAGCTTCTACAGAATTTTATGCTGCAAGGTTAACCACCTATAGCCATATAATTCCTTGGATGTCAAAGATGTCAAAATAGTGTGTCTGACTATATTAAACAATATAAAAATACATGTTTCAATGCTCTTGAAATTTTAATCTGTAGCATCTAACAAATGTCTCCAAACTCTTGAGACAAAGGCCATGCCAGTTTTGTGACTGTGTAGAAGGCTTCTCTCCCCAAGCCTGTCAATTTATAATCTCTTCTTAGCTGAAGAGGATCTCAAGACGCCTAAAACACCTAATGTATATAATTAGAGATGAGATCTGTTCTAGACAATTCATATTAATTGTCCGAGAACAATTTTAAAAGTATACTTCATATCATCCAGTATGCACATCCAGAAACAGGGGAAGTCTCTCTCTCACATTTCAATTGCACATTCTATTTGTTCTCTAAACTCTATATCAAAACACTTCCTTAAAAAACAGAACTGTAAGATGGGGAAGGGGGGATAAATATACAAAAGCCAATCAAACAAAAGACTCTACCATGTAGCAAATAAGTGGGACA
>NW_017729002.1:12656603-12686744 GCF_001723915.1 Gavialis gangeticus
CCCCCCCCCCCCCACCCTGCATCAGAATTACTGCCTGAACGAAAAAGAAGAGAGTTAAAAATCATACAACTTATTTGTTGTGGTACAATAGATTTACTGAGTAACACTCAAATCCTCCTCCTGTTCTACTGCCAGGGAAATTTGACTCTTCAGGAAAGAATTCAATACTACAGAGCAAGCTGATTTAGAGAGTAACTAAGCAAAAGAAGATATAGGAGAAAGAAGAAATTTCTAAGACATATTTAGTTGGGTCATCCCAGGGAAGCCATAGAGTAGCTATACCTAAAAGAAGTCTATTGTAGGATTTTCAGCATGGCACCAGTGGGTGTCACTGCATGTCCACTGTGAACTACAGAGAAAAGGAAAGAGGGAGAGGACTCTTACACCAACACTAAAGGCAGAATTCATAAATATTTCCAGTTTCAATAAATCATGTCTACTCTGTTTTCCATTTCAAATGCCTCCCCATGATTTTTTTTTCTTTTGATAAAATTACAACATTTAGGCCTCAGGCAGACATTCCACTTAAAATGTGACTGAACAGTTAATCCCTTCTTAAAAGTATAAACTGGCCACATGTTCAAGGCACAATAAAACAGGAAACCAGCTATAAAGTTATTACACAAAATATGTGTAGTAACTTTGTAGCTGGTTTCTACTGTGCCTTAAACAGGTATGTGGCAGGAACCATCCCAGGGCTTGAGCCCCAGAGCAGTCCTGATGGGCTGATCATCAGCAGGCAGTGACCACCTTGGGATTGAGCCCTGGAGACTTCCCTACCAACTTGATGGGAGGCTGAGATGGCCCCATATCTTGAGGTCCAGGACAGTCCTAATCAGCTAATCATCAGCTGGCTGGGGCTCAAATCCCATGACTGTCCCTGCCAGCTGATGAGAGAGATCAGGATGTTCCCAGGGCTCGAATCTCAGGACCATTTTGATCAGCTGATTTTTGGCCGGCACAGACTGCCCCAGGGCTCAAATTCCAGGGTGGTCCCTGACAGCCAACTTTAGATCTGGATGACTTGAGTTCTGGGGCAGTCCGAATCTCCCGACGATCAGCTGATGATCCCAGGGTGGATTGAATGGCCCTGTGGGTCCTTGAATCCAGCCAGTTACCTGACAGGGCTTTCTTGAGGCTTTAAGGAAGTCACTAAAGTTCACTATTTTCTTCTGGGCCTGAGACCCAAAGGGTGACAATCTCATGGAACAGTAAACCTTCTAACACACAATGTAAACCTCCCTACATACAATAATAATCATCATCTTATTTATTATTACAACATTTAGATAAATCAATTTAGATAAATCAATACTGGACCTGGATATCAAAGTCCTGAGATTATCCACAGTGATGGTACACACAGAAACTCCTCTGTGCTATCCTGTTAAAGTACATTAGCTCTAATCTTCTGGGGATAACCTCAAAGGGGAAAAGCTTGTGTTTCTATTAAGTCCTTGGACTCTGTTTAGAATGGCACCTGGTTTGTGCCCTGGTTTGGGATGGTGAGCTTTATGACATGCATATCAACCCATTCAGAAGAGTGCTGAAAGTACACTATGACTTCTTACCACTCTATCTTTATTCATCCCTTTCTGCCAGTTCTGACATATGTCTTCTAAGGGTACATTAAGAAAGTTATGTCAACCCAATAACCATTTTTTCTCCCTAAAATAAACATTAGGAATATTGAAATTATAAAATAAAGGGAAAGATATTAAAAAATGTTTCATTCCCATTAAAGTTTAATTCTGTAGTAGTCAATACTATTATATACACTCATGGTCATTTGATAAAAAGGAAAACAAAGTTACAGGTAGCCTTATCTAATATGTATTAGTATTTATTGCGTGAAGTCAAACTATTATTTTCTGTATATCCTGTTAGACACAGGACAATAGGACAATGACATCAGCTAAAAAATGGTTAAGGGATTAAGTGGGAGAAGTGTTTTTAACAGAGTATAGAAATCAAACTGAAATTGCTGACCTCTGTTAAATATTAATAAATCCAAACATATACTGATAGATTGTTTTTCTAAGAGTGAATCAACATAGGGGCCAAATTCTTTATTTATTTTTCTTGAAAAATTGCAACTGAAGAAAATAGGACTTTGCCCAGCAGTGAGCACTAATCAATAGCAAATGCTGTCAGAATCAGGCCTGCACTATACATTAATTTGTTTTACCTTGTGTTGAAATATCATTTGAGATTTTCTCATCATGCAGTGTTATATGTCTCCACAGTATCTCATACCCTCTTTTGTCGCCGATTATTCATTGTTTAACACATTTCTGGACTTGCATATCTCTCTATTACAAAATCAATACACTATTTGGGTTTAACATTAAAAGACTCACAAGGCTAACAATGTTTTATTCTGTTATTGCTAACACTATTATCTTTTCTTTTAATGTTAGAAACAAGAAAATAGCAAATTCTGAATAATGGTAACCCAGTTTAGCACCTAGAGCAGTTGTTCTCAATGTTTTTAGACTCAAGCACCCCTCAGAAAATACCAGATTCATTTTCACTCCTTTTTTTACTACGATAGTTTCATAGTTTCTAGAGCAAGGTACAAAAAACGATCAGGTCAGAATGTTTTTTACGCTATGGATTCTTATTTGAAAGCTCTGAATTTATCTTGTGAATCAAGTTTATATAACTATCATAGCTAACATCATGTAGCACCCTGTGGAACCCTTGAAAGGATCTCAAGTCACCTTAAGTTGTCACAGGACTTTGGTTGACAATCACTAGCCTACAGCGGGAAGATGCATGTACGGGAAAAAATCTTGCAACCAAAAGGGTGAAGAAAAATTGTGTGCTTTCTGTGACAAAATGCCACTACATAATGCCAAAGCCTCTTTAAAAAGGGGGAACCCCACCCCGCAAAACCCTAAATGTTTGTGCTATAATACATGTTGAAGAAAAAAAACAATGCACAAAGAACTTTTTTTTTAAATCAAAAGTTAACACAGGATGAGTCTACACGTTCATTAATGAGCTTTTGCTATTCTGAATTAAATTTAGTACCTGTAATGTGAGGTACTAACTAAATGAACATTAGGCTTCCCTAATGTGCAGTAGTGAAAGTGCATGCTTTTTTAATGATGTTTAATGCACAGTAGCCTAATTTTACTGCACATTAGCGTATTGGCATGCTTTTTGCCTTGACACACTAATGCACAGTAAAATAGGCTACTGAGCATTAAAGTGTATGTGTAGATGCACCCAGAGAGTTGTAAAAGCTGGAGCTAAAAATACAGAATGGTTCAAACTAGAAAATGGAAATGATCTTGAACCATGACTCCACTGACATCAAGAGCAAGTCTCCCACTGATTTCAACAGGGGCTACAGGGTAGCACAGGTGGTGATCCTATTATTCCTAATAACTCACTCATATCTTAGACAAGTTACTAGGTTCTCTCCATTTCAGATTACTTGTCTTTAAAAGAAAGAGACTGGCTTTTGCTTAATGATATTATGAAACTTTACAAACGTTAATAAAACAAATACCCTCTGATGAAAGCACTGTGCTAAATGTGCAAAATGTTCTTGCTATTAGTAAATTCCCTGTCAGGTATTTTGGGGTCAGGTTTTCCATGAGTATCTTGATAAACTGATTTGGGAAAAAGATTAGCTCACCCACATTAAGGTTATTTAGGTTATTTCCCTATGCATTCATAGTAGAACAGGTGAATTTGTTTACAGTTGTCAAATACCGGTATATTTTAAATTGCTGATTTTATATCCAAGGTTAAATTCATGAAGAACTATAATATCATGATGGTATATTCTCATCTTCTTGAAAGATTAACACTTGGTGAAAGTTACATATCAATTTAAGAAGAAATCCCTCATTGTTTCTTCATACAGGAACGGAGTCAGACTTGGGCAATGATCTGTTGGTCATTCATACTGGGAAGCTTCAAACTGATGACCCTCAGCCATTTAAACTACACTATATACTCTGGCAATAAGAAAGTTCAGGCAATCTCTCTGCAAAGCAGCATTTTGGCAGAGGATCTTAAATCTTCATAAATTTGATGTTAATTGACTCTTTAAAAGTAAAGCAGTCTTAATAATTACAGAAAAATATTAGATATAATTGCATTTAAACAAATGCCACATGAAATAAATTCTACCATCTGCTATAACTGTCACTGAGTAGGATGTTGGCAGATATTGCATAATCACAGGCATGTGACAGATAATTTTACCCAAATCTAAATATTTTTATTGGCTGTGTAAGTTTTTGAAAAAAATATTAAAGAACCTTGCATCCTGACCAAATCCATGCATTGAACCCTATAGCTTCTGTTAATTCACCAGAGCTAAATAAAGACCAATTTTGTGCATGTGTGTATAAAGGACAGAGAAACATGTAATGCATGTTTGAATTGGTTATTGTATATTTTGCAACACCGTGTTAGCCACTTTGGGCATGTCCCCATGAGTGGGAATGTACATTCCCTGGGGACAGCTAGCAGAGGTACATATTTGTGCCACTACTAGGTGTCTTAGGGGAATGCCGCTGCATGCAAACTCTGGCATGCAGGAAATTGCCCCGGGTTGGGTAGGGGAGGCTGGGGCCAGCACCTGGGCTGGTCCCTGCAGGCTTACCTGGGGTCCTGGCTCTAGCAGTGGCAATCCAGGCATATAGAGCCTGGCTGGTAGCCAGAGTGGGCTCCGCTTTTATGTGGCACACTGCAGCCACGTGCACCATGCCACTTTTTTTCTGGCATGGGCTTTTTTGACATAGGATCTCTCATGTATGGTCTGTGCCAGTGCCACAAACTATACCTACACACTTGTCTGGATGCACCCTTTGAGTTGTTTTACTTAAAGATCTTTAAATTTCTTCATTCTGTTAAGCGTTTTTTAAAGTATTGGTTTAAAAAAAAACCTTATAAACAAGTCTTTTCAAGACCCAGTTATACAAGTGCTTTATTTCTACTGAAGTAGAAGATTCAGAAAACCTATAGAAAGTTTATATGAAATAGAAAAAAAGGAAATCCATGCTCAATAAAGATTTGTCCTTGGTGAGGTTTCCAAATTTATAAAGAAATTAGTACAGTCGTCTTCCATTTAAGTACCTTGATATATGTTTCATTATTTAAACAGTGCTGTCAGTCATGAAAGGATACTTGAAGTTCACTACAACAAAATGCTATCACTACTAAAAGGTTGTCCTCTAAATAAGACAATTGCACATAGGTTTCTTAAAGACTTCTAAAAAAACAAATTACTTGAGGATCTATCAAAATGAATTTTATTACTGTAGAAAATTGAATTTTATAGTACTTACATCAAATACATTAGGGAATTAAAATTGATTGAAAGAGATTTGATTATTTCAAAATAAATTGGAGCAACTCAAAAAAATATTAAGTAAGTTAGCTTACAAAACATCTCTCAAGGATTTATTCAATTGAAAGCATAGGGTTCTCTGTTGGATTTTTTTTATACCTGACAAACAGAATCAAATAAATCTGTTAGCGGTTTTGTAGTGCTATAATGTGCCTTTTCGTGTAATATACACTGGCAGTGCCTCAAGGAATGAAAACACCTCACAATACCACTTCAGTTAAAACACTGTTTGCAACTTTACTAAAGGCATTGCAAAGAAGGAGGGAATATTGTTCACATATTATCTTGCATGGGGAAAAAAAGAACCATTATCCAGCATGGTTACTTTTGGTGCACTGATAAAACAGAACAGCTACCAGCATCTAAACAGATGGCATTCAACCCACCTAATTAAAATACTTACTCAAAATAGGTTGGACTTACACATTAGAGCAAGCCTTTTCCCTCAAACCATATCCTTCTTGCATTCCATGGCATTCAAGCTTCTACGCTTTGCTCAGGTTTGAAATTAGCTCCCAGGGCTAAATGCATCAAAAGCATAGAGGATCGTGCCACCTCTGAGATGGGAATCAAACACTAATCACTCGGTAGTAAAAGTGAATCACACAGCAAACAGCATCAGCAGCTGAGAATAATACTCAGCTTTCTCTTTATTGTGACATTAAGAAAACAAGTACAATCTACCAAATGCTTTGAAAGAGTGGGTCTCCACCCTCCCTATCTCTCCCATTCTCTCAAGAGAATGGCCTCACTACCCAAAATATGCCCATGAACCTCACCTGAGCTGGTCATGATCTGTGCCCAAGTTGACATCCAGTGCTTTAAGAAAACCAAACCAACACCATGTAAAGCCTTGCTAATCTCTGGTGAAGAAAAAAAACAAACTACCCAAACCTAACTAAGGCAATGGAACCTGAAAGTGCTTAGATGAAACCAATGCCATAATGCTGCAATAAATGATTAAATGCCAGATCCCAGCAAACAATTTCAAGAGTGAGAAAGAGAGAGTGTGCCGGCATGCATGTGAGAGTGCCTTTGAGACAATGTGGCAGTTCTAGACATCTAGTCAAAATCCTTCCTGGGGGAGCTCTTGACCATTCTGCAGATGGGAGAATTTTGAACTTTACTGTCAAAGCTTCTCCACCTGTCAGTTAATGTTTTGAAGTGAAAAATGCAGTTCTATTTCCCTACCCCTTTTGGGGCCTGATGAAGTGCGATTTTTCAACCAGATTGGTATCCATATTGTGTGAGCACAAGGAGCGCCAACATAACTGTAGCTGAAAATGTTGTATTGTTAATTTAGATATTATGAAACTTGAAAGTGGCCTCCTGTATACAACATACTTAAATAGGACACACATTAGAAATGTGGATTCTTTAGGAACGGTACACTAAGAGCATGGAAATAATGCTTTATCGAAACATTCATTTGTAAAGAGAGTTTTACTGAATTGCTTAAAAAAATAAACAAACAAAACATTTTCTACAGTCCTAATCCATGCCCTATACTTTGAAAGAACAGAATATAGGTCAGGAATTATGTTGTTTTGATGTATAACCAAAATAGGCTTATTCCACCCACTCTGTCAAGGAAGAGAGTCCAGGTAAATCAATCAGGACAAGAAAAATCAAGTTGTATACTTATATTTTGATAGGGCTGTTTTGTGCATCCTTTTTAATCACACTAAGTTATGCCTATACATCTTGTATGAAATGTACATGACAGCTTATTTCCTGAAAGCTCTCCTAGTGTTCAAAGCAGGTCAAAGAAAACTAAGTGTTTAGGAAACTTTGCCAAATCTATTTGGAAGTCTAAGCTAACAACTGGCTTGGGCATCTCAATATCTTCCTCCAAACAGTCTTATTCCTCCGAGAAGCAGAAAAGAAATAATTTCCCCAGGCTGACGTACACATCTTGTTTTGGTAAAAATGTCCCCTAGGGCCATTCGTTAAAATACTGCAGCCAAAGGAGGAGTGCAGGCCCCTCCTGCCTTTTCAGTAGAAAATTATTTCTTTTCTATGAAGCTTTTACATTAAACCAATGATTTCAGAATGTTTATACATATTGTTAATTAAAAACCCTGTGCAGTTGTGAAGTATTTTTTCTTTATGTCCCCTTTACAGTTAAGAAACTAAGATGTTGTGATATAAAGGAACTAGCCTAAGATCACACAAGAAATCTAAAGTAATCTTAGAGCTATTAGTTACACCTCCAAAACTGCAGCCTTGTACAATAACTACAAGTCATTTTTCTTTCCACTAGAAGGCAGCTTGCATGCCCAAACTAGAGCCAATTCAGGATAACCATTTTACATGAGCATTCTTTCTGTTGTGTCCTACTTTGGAGCAGTAATCCAGATAAGGAGGAAGAAATTAGCAACTGCAGTCCTGGTCAGCAACAAAGCACACCGTGCACTCCTATTTCTGAAAACTCTCATACTGCACTAAGCCTGCTGCAGTGCCTTACCTTATATTAGCAACAAACTGTTTGTTGAACAAACTGGCAGTTTAACATAAAATGTACCCCATTAGCATTATTATCTGTAACAAACAGTTCCATTACGGTTCCTGGGCACAGTCCAGGAACAACTGCCACGTGTTGTTATACTCAGTACATCCTCATGAACTTTGATTTCTACTCCATCTGATACAGTTGTGTAAAAACCTTTGAAAAGAAACCATCTGGCTTTGAACTTGAAACTCACAAAATTCAGACAACTGCCTGAAAACCTATGCCTTCTGCAAAATACATGTGTAATACCTGGTTTTATATATATGTTTGTATTTCCTCCTCTTTGGCATTCTGCAGGATGGCTGGTTTTGATTAAATTTAGGTTCACAGTGCAGAGGCCTGTCAAGAGTCAATAGGGTCATGATCTTCCTCTGACTTTTCCAGGTATTTTCTATGATTGTGACTATTTAGTATTTATGCTATGTATGCTACCACCTAGAGGGCTCCATCAGGGTCAGGGCTTGTCATACACACTGTATACACACGGTAAGATACAGTTTCTGTGCCTAAGATCTTACATCTAAGTTTCTTATGAGAAATGTCATAAATAAGTTGTCATGACAGACACAGCGAAATGAAGCAGCGAGACAATTATGATGAGTGTAACAATCAACAACTACAGTGTACCAGCTGTCAAAAAATACCCAAGCATATTCAAAAAATACCCAAGCTGTCAAAAAATACCCAAGTTATTCAGTAGAGGTGAAGAGAGATATGAAAGAAAGTAATATTTTAGGATTATGGATTTCTACCAGGAGCACCAATAGTATAAATAGTGGTATGAACCCCCGCCCAACAAAAGTCTTTATATAAAAATGTAACTAATAGGCAAAAAAAAATGGATGTCACTCACAGAACAGAGTTAGGAGTACATGAATTCACTCCATAAATTAGATGATAGGTAGGGCTGGGAGAAACCGTGAAGAATGCTAGCAGAGGAAACAAGTATCAGATAAGAAGTAAAATGGGCGGTAAGGGGAAAAATAGTAAGAAGGTATTATGTGATCAAACCAAGAAGCAAAAATGATTGTAATACACACAAAGATAGGATTCCTGCTCTTGTAGTTTTTCTTCCTAATAATTACACTTAGAAAGAGAGGTTTCACTTCCACAAATAGCCGGCATCAATGGTAATTATAGCTACTCCTCCTGGATCAATGGCAATTATTACTTTACCCTTTCAATATTCTGCTCTCCAAGACCACAACTTCTCCAGTCTTGTTCCACAATCAGCAATGTGATACTTTCCCACTTTTTCCATTGCTGTGACTAAGGCAGAAGTACCCATCAATTTTTAGCTGTCCCCTAATCTTTTACTGTATGCAACTGACTTCCTTTATTCGGCTTAGACTCCTTGGCTAGGGGCAGACATTCAAAAAGCCCGAGCCTGAATTCATTCAATCTTTGCAAGTTAGTCTAACCTGCCTGAAGTGAACCAATTTGCAAGTGGATAGACATTCCCTTTTCACTCAGGAAATGCAGGCACATGCCTGCAGCGGCTCAGGCTAGAAGCTTGGTGATGCTAGAGCAGCCCTTCCTTCCCTTCCACAATGCTGAGCTGGTGGGGGAGGGATGAGGAAACCAGGCCCTGGCAGAATGCTATGATTTGGGAGGGGTTTAAACTCCCAACCATGGCTGCACAGTCCCAAGCTGGGGTGTGCCTGGAAGGGGAAGGAGCAGCTGCCAGGTTTCCACCCTCCCCACCCTCCTCTTTACCAATCAAGGGGCAGGGAGAGTTGCTAGCCTCCAGTCCCCAGCTAGCACTCGGAGGCAAGGGAGTAGGGGAGGGAGGACTCCTTGTGTGTACCATATGCATCTATTGATGAAACTGAACTTTTCAATCTCCCTTTCCCTGTTTCTTCATAGAGTCTACAGTGAACCACTGCAACCCAGTCATTTCTAACACCTCTGTCCTCTCTTGAACAGACTGCAGCCAGCAGGCTGTGTATCAAAACACAAAATGACTGCAGCCATCAAGCCTTACAAAAGAAAACATCTGTCTAATTAATTTCAAGCTCTTATCTGCAGGGTGCATTTGCTTTTTCAAGCCACTAACTGTCTGCGTTTGTTCCAGTGAAATTGGAGACACGCACACAGATACCTCTCAGCATTAGCTAGCATGGGGCCAGATGCCGGGGTCCATGAGCTGGGGTCCCTGCCCTGGAAAAGAGGCAGGAAGAGGGATCTCTGCTTGAGTAGTGAGTGGTGAGAGGGGGGTGGGGCAGGGGGAGCCAGACAGACACTGCTGTGCCTGCAGTCCACCAAAGCAGTGATACTGCTCCAGCTTGGAAGGAGAGGGCCAGGGCCAGCCATGCTCTCTGGAGCATACAGCCTAGCCCAGCCCAGGGTTAAAGAAACATGGTGGGATGTTGGAGGACTGTGATTTAATTTGAACCAGGAAGGGGTCTGGGACAGAAGTTGCATAAACTGTTTTGACCTAAATCAGTTAATTCTGATACTACATTCAACCAGATTTATCTTAAACTAGTTTCAACCATTTTGAAACTGGTTTATGTGCACTGAAATTATGTTCTGATACAGGTTTAAACCAGTTTCTGATCACTTAAACTGATGTATGTGTAACTTCTGTCCCTAGCCCTGGAGAACAAGATGTGGGATTTGGATGTGTTCTCACTCCTCCTTCAGCACCAGACACCAGGGAGCCACTCTTCACTATCATCATTGCTCCCATAACATCACCCTCTGCAATCTCATGGCATGAGCAGGTCATGTTTCTGTAACACATAACACTTGATTCAGAAAGAAGAGCAATGCTAACTGACCACATGGAGCAAGGACACAGACTATACTGCCTGAAAAATAAAAATGTAGGGGTCCTTCAGGTTTCTAATCTTGTTATCTGATGCTCATTTTCATGCTCTATATTTGCAGCTTATTAAATTCAATATCATTGGATGCTACAATACCATAGCAACCATGCTTATCAGTATTATGTTAGTCAGAGTAGCAGCTAAAACAGTTTATGTATTTATTGTTTTTATTAATATCTTGATTTCAGACTTCTGCTTTTAATCAGTGATTTCAGGTTCAAATTCTTCTTCTATGTGCCACTTCACTCTGGATTGGAACAGCTGCCCAAGAGCTTGTACCTAGAAGGTGAAAACAATATCAGGCTGACCCTCCCCACCACTCTATTAATCCCTCAGGAAGGTCATAATTTTGAGTAAATCCAATAACTTTTATTAAACCAACTCAAATACTTGGAAAAATTCTTCTTTGCAAGTTTTTGGGTACAAGCACCCTTCAAAATTAAGCTTATGAACTGAATTCCTTATTTTGACTGAGCCTAAGACTGGCACAATATAAACAACTTCTCCTTGAAGTCCATCTTCCACGTGAGAATCTCAACGCACTTTTAGTAACTTTGGCCAAAAGCAAAAATCCAGCGTAAAATTTCCTCTCCTCACCCTACATGTCTCCTGCATACATATAGTCACTGACTATATCCAAACCTAGAAGGAATAATCATAGTTTTGGTTTACTTCGTATTTTTAGGAAGTGGAATTATAGACACTAGACCAGAGCCTCTGCCAGTATAAATTTTCCAAGATCCTTTGAAATCAAGCAGTCTGCATCAAGGAGTCTCTGTACTGAGATATATGCAAGATACTTTTTCTAAACCAACTTCACTAAAACAGCACCTTCCTCTTGTGAACAAACTTTAAAAAATTATAATTCATACTTCTAAAGATGCTGAATATTTGCCCCAGAACCAAATTAGATGTGATGTAAATATTTTGAATTTCTTTTTAACTATGCTTTTCCTAAGCAATGCCACTTACTGGAGATTTTCATCGACTGCCGTGTTTGAACACCCAACACATTCTCTTATGTTTATCTTTCTTAAATTACTATACCAAACCACTGTCATATCTTTGCCTTCCTTTGATTATATCTCCAGTTGCCTTCCATTACTTATTTATGGAGTTAGGAAACTCATGGCCAGTATACCACATTTATAGCTATAGATCAAGGTCATCTAAACAGATATGTACCTACCTTCTTCCAAAAACTACCTTTAATAATCTGACACTAGTAACCACTTTTGTTTTAGATGTCTGATATTATTTAAAAATACGTAGGATGCTTTTCTAATGCAAAATAAAAATGCTCTCCTGTGAAAAGCATATACTGTAAATGCGCTGGCATTCACTATACCTTGTGTAAATGGAAGATAGAAATACGCTTCCTTACTGCAGAGTAACTAAAATAGGAATCGTGTGTGTAGGCATTTACCATTTGCTATGATCCAGGGTCTAATCAAACAGTAAGAAAATTCTTGGTTGCAATATTGTTACATCAGGCTTTATATATTTCAGCAATACTCATGTTGGGCTATGCTCTTATAATTCCTCTACTAGTCCCTAGGTAAGAATTACAATTCAATTATATTTATAATTAATTTAATCTTAAAATACATTTCCAAATAACAATACTAACTGGAATTAAATTTAGCATATTGATCCTTTTTACTACAATACTCCTTTAGCTATAAATGATCAACAAAGGAGCTCAAAATTCATCATTTCCTTCACTGAAGTCAGACTCTATTTATCTATTATAATTGCAGTATTCTAATTATATTAGCTCCTCCAAACATGCTGCATTGATTGGAGTACCTCTTGTACAAGTATTACATGAATAAACTTATTTTAAAGAGGTAATTGAATGCAGCTCAAACTGTGCAGTCAAATGTATTAATGTAATTATGGTTATGGCTTGATTATGACATCAGATTATCTGAATACAGTGCAACTCTTCTATTGATGTCAGTAGTAAATAAACTCACTTGTAATACAGCTGGTCTAGAAGATAATGGGACAGATGCTCAGCTACTGTAAACTGGCATAGCTCTCTTGAAGCCATTGCACTTAAGGATCATTGTTTTATTAACATTTGTATGTTGTAGAGATGTATAAATATCATTTGCCCATTTCAGTCCTAGTCTCATGACCACTGAAGTCAGTGGAAGCTTTTCCCTAATGTCAACAAAACTAACATTTGGGTTTTAAGTGTCTTTTGGGGATGTCTATAAGTTTGTTATAATTAAGTAATATTTCATGATTGGATATTTTAATCAAATTTAAAATTCATCAGTTCAAAATTATTATAAGTTATACACTTCCTCCCATGAATAGGTTTTTTGTTTGTTTGTTTGTTTGATATTAAACCTTGTAATAAGGCATAGCAGTCCTGGAAAATGATAGCTCAATACAGGTAGCATGTAAGGCCTTCATTTCCAATGTATCTCATGCCTGATTTAGATGCATTATATTGAAGATGAAAGGGACCTAATTTCACTTTGGCCTGACCCAATTTCACTTTGGCCTTTTAGTTAAGAATGTTAACAAATACAGCATGGTAAGTGTGGGGTTTTTTCCCCTTTCTTTTTTGTGGTTTCAATAAAGTTCTGATTGGAACTCAAATTAGGCCATCAACTTTTTTTTTTCCCATATAACTCACTGAAAAGCCATCAAATATGAATAAGTTCTACACAGTAATAAACCAACCTGAACTTGAACTATTGACCTAGAGGTGAAAGGCTCTATGCCTATTACCAGTACTTCAAGCTACAGGTCTCCAATCTTAGTTATTTTGGGGTTTTACATTATCATGAACATTAATACAGTGAGCATACTAACCATTTGTATGCACATGGTATGTAGAAAGATCTGGTTCCTAATTAAAGTAGCATTCTAAGTTCCTTCATGCCTTTGATTACTAGGAAGAGAACAAACCATTCCAAAACCAAAGGATGGAATAAAGGAAATTGCAGAAGAGCAAATTCATTTAATAAGGTGTCTTTCTCAAGGGAATCTATAACTCAGCTATAAAGCACTCTCACCATTAATTTAAATGATTTGACTGTATAATGTAATGTTTCAAATCTGAAAGACAATTCAAACTGGGACAGGTAGTCATTACTTAACCTAGATTCTGCAAATTCATCCGAGACATGATTTTTCTTTCCTTTTAGTGAATGTTCAAAGACTTGCTGAAAGCAGGTATGGGGAAAAATATTTCAGAAAATATAATCTCTAGTTTCCTGGATCTCAAGCAGTGCGTAGAAGAGTTGATACATAAAATTAAACAAAAAAATAAAAGACCTGTCAAAGAAATATAACTGTAAATTTTATAAACACAGATATGACCACAGATTTTTCTTAGAACAGAAACATCAGGGCTAGAGACAGAAGTTACACGTAAGCGATGTAAGTGATCACAAACTCATTTAAACCTGTAACAGAACAGAAGCTCAGTACACATAAACCAGTTTCAAAATGGTTGAAACTAGTTTATGATAAACCTGGTTGAATGTAGTATCATACTTAACTGATTTAGGTCAAAATGTTTTAACGAAACTTCTGTCCCAGACACCTTCCTGGTTCAAGTTAAATCACAGTCCCCCAGCATGTTTGGCAGCCCTGGGCTGGCCCTGCCCCTCTGCTCCCTAGCTGGAGCAGTGAGGGATGACTAACAAGGCTGTGGAGGTGGGGACACAGCCCAATCTGCTGTGGAAGGAGGGGAAGGCTGCCTCCCCAGGCAAACCCCAGTTGGGGTCTGGGGCCAGGAACGGGGGGTTAAACACCCCTTCCCCCACTCAAACTGACTGCTGGCTGCGCCTGTAGGCTACAAATCCCAGAGGGACCTGGAAGAAGGAAGAGGAAGTGATAAGCAACCTTGCAGAGTCCTGCTACTGTGATTCTGGGACTGCAAATCCCAGAGACCTTGGGAGCAGCAGGAAGAGGAAATGAACACACAGCCAGAGAACTGTGCTCTAGCACCCTCCCCTCCCCTTCTAGCCTGAGCCACTGCAGACATGTGGCTGTATTTCCTGAATCAAAGGTAAATGTCTGTTCACTTCTGTTTCAATTTAATCTGTGCAGCTTAGACTAATCTGCAAAGATGGAATCAATTCAACCTCAGGCGTTTTGACTGTCTGTACTTAGCCCGGAAAGCAAATAGATGTTAATAACCAACAGGCAATTTTTGAAGATGTACTATCCAGTTGTACATTTTATTACGGGTGTGCATGAGCCTCAAACACCTGACCTTGAAGAAGAGCATTTCATCCTAGCAGTACGCATACAGCACATGTGTCTCCTTGTGCTCTGACAGCATAAGGAATGGCATGTTTGTGGTTCCTCAGTTTCTTTTCAACAGGACTGCCATGGACTTCACAAATAAAATTAGGGAAGCTGGAATGAGAATATGCATATAAACAATGTATCTCAAAGAACTCCACCCTTACTCCTCTCTTACTGGTAAGTAATTTATCTTTTTTTCTTCAAGCTCTTGTTCATATACACATTCCAACATGGGTGATCCCAAAGCAAGGATCTGTTCATGAAAAGGCAAACAGAGAGTTAAGAGCTATTTTGCTAAACAAAGTACTGCTTTGCTACTTTCTCACTTCCCATACACATCACTTCTGTAGTTAAAGGAATAGGCAAAAAGAATTTCCCTCACCATGGGATGACGCAAGCTCTGAACATAATGCTGGGGATTAACTTTCTCCTACAGCAGGAATTCAGGCACTTACTGAGGTTTAAGGCAGAAATCTCTGGATGGCTCCAATCCAAAATATATCCTGTGAGGCAGTTGTGAATCTCCCATTTGTGGTATAGAGAGATATCTCATTAAGGCTGTCCACTTGGTGCATCCAATGGTAGAGGCATAAGTTCAAATGGGGAAGTTCCACCTTCTTGCATGGGCAGTGAGGAGTGAAGGGGGAGATTTCACACTCCATTCTTCGTGGTGATGTTGTGTATCATAATTTAAATGCAATGCCTAACAATACAATAAAGGAATATCTGACAAACTCTGTAGACATCACAGAGCTCCAGGCTGCTGATATGATATTTTGCCTCCTCAGAAACCAGAGATCTCTTGCTTGAAGATAACACATGTACCTCCTAGTTCAAGATGTAGTTCCATCCCTATTTTGTCTTTGGCACCAAAAATTAACAGGAGATCCATGTCTTGTTTTGTCATCAAGGGACTACTTCTCCAGCCCCTAAAGATAAGAGGGAAAGGGCCTCTTGTCAAAGCAAAATCTTGTGAAAAGCTTCCTGAAAAGCTAGCAGAGGGGGATTTGAATGTCAAATAGGAATTGCAGTGTCATCCAGAACTGGATAATCTAGACAGTTGTGATACTGCCTTGGACCCAGACCTGCTAGAAATGGTCCTAGCAGTCTCTAAAGGTAAAAGAATGTGGAAATGGAAGTGGAGATGGTTGAAAAAACATTCAGGGCTGCATTTCTTCATTCTACTATCAAAGCTTGTGCCCATTCCCCATCAAATCATAAATTAAGGGACTGTCGTTAAAAAATAAAATGTTTCCCCTTGCTCAAGCACTGGCATTTCTTAGGGTCTGTGAATAATGATACATAGCAAGAGAAGCAAAAAACCAGTGCTGAAGTGGTCTTTGGTTGAAATAAGGCTAGAATCTACACTTCCCTTTTGGAATGTGCAGAGCCTCTTCTGTCTTGAACCTTTAAAGGCAAAGTCTTCCACTGACTATGTGGAATTTTGATTCCTTATCTTTCTGGATGCTATGAAAATGTTAACCTTCTTGTTGGTTACAATAAAAGGGCATAAAGAAAGAGCATAGGACATGTACAAAAAAAATCTACAACCCTCAAAGGGACTTGACATCATTTATCTATCTTCTGTGTGGTTGAAACAAAAATGGTTGGAATCTGCCATAAACTTCTGGCTGGATCCATTAATCCCTCCTCATTAATGGAATCCACCAAAAAAGTGGTTTTCTTGCAACTGAGTATCAATGCTGGGCACCAGTGTCAAAGTCCTTCTGAGCTTCACTGCAAGTTGCAAGAAGTTGCAAAGCCCCAGAGCTGAATGGACAATATGGAACAAAGAGAATTAGACAACACTTTTGCTTATTACAAAGCACCCATGGCTTACTTTTGTCCTAGAGGGTTTAGAGCAACTGTCCAAGCAACAATTTAAGTTTATTATTGTTTAAGAGCTAGTTCTGTTCTGTGGATTCCTAAATTCTATATAATCAAAGGAAGCATTTTTTCAGTCTCTGTAGGTACTATGAAGCAGCTGGATATTTTGCATAATTTTCTGAGAGACAGCCAAGCACGAAGCTCTTCAAATTTTCTTAAAAGGTAATAGCAGTGAGAACTGAGGTACAGCATGCAATTGATTAGTTCTCCAATGCAGACAGTCTTTGCTGTCACCTGTGGCAGGCTATTATTACACTCATACAGAAGTTCGTTACCCTTCAGGTAATGTTTATGACCTTGCGGTAATTGTGGATTCCAAGCTCTCTTTTGAATCCCTCATCAATCATATAATTAAAGTCTCTTACTACTGATTTAGGAATCTAGCCAGGTGAGACATATGTTAGTTAGTCATTTTACTGAAAGATTAATTCAGTACAGACTTTTGTTTATCTCAACACGATTACTGAAATTCTTTGTTTCCATGTCTTCCAGCCATCATATTTTAACATCTAGAGTGGGTACAGAGTTTAGCTGCTAATACAGAGTTTAAACTCTGTACTAGCAGCTTGAGTGTTTGGCAACCAGGTCATACCATGACAGTACCTCTATATTAGTTAAGAATATAGATTCATAGGCTGGTTTAAAATAATCTAGATTCTCACAATGTGTTTGATGTGGCTAATAATAATAATAGTAATATGAATGCTACCTTTAACTCATAAATGGATTGTATAATCAATTACCCCTTACAAGTCTGAAATGCAGAAGCAGCGAGAGCAAGGAGGCTCTCCTCTTCAAACCTACATCACCAAGCCATGCCCATCTCAACTTTGTTGGGCTAAAGAGTATGGACCTCACCAAAAGAAACGGTGAAATAGAGAAGGTTATGGTTGCATATTTCTCAAGTCTTAATGGTCTCCTCTTCTAAATCTAGTGCACTCAGAGACCAAATATTAGATAGAGAAAGTTTGTTAGCCAACTGAGCGAGAATAAAATTTAGCAGGAGTAGTAGCTATATACCACACCTAGCAAACTATATGCATTTGTAATCTAAGCAGTAATTCCAGCCACAGGCAATAACCCAAAATTTACAAACATCCAGATGTTAGAGACCTGGTACCTAAAAATGCATAGTCACTGCAGTCATTCAGATTAGAGAATGCCAAGGATACCTGCTGCCACCAATAAGCAGAGCCAAGAACTGCATATGTCTATTCCTAAACAAAGTAGAAGAAAATAAATGCAGGACAGCCTGATAGACCACAGCGCACCTCTATAATGTGTTCTCTAAGCCAGTAAAAGGAGAAAAGGCCAGAAGGAATGACATGGAATGAAAAAGAAACAGAAAAAGATGAAAGGTGGTCTGGCAAGAAAGGAGACACATTGACAGGAGCTACAGGGTCAGTAACTAAACATATGTTTTCTAGAGGTATCTTGAATTTAGAGGTTCTTACAAGAAAACTGGCTACTAAACATGTTAGCAAATCCCCATATGGATTAAGGTACTATGTCATTTACACTAATAAACATTATGTTTTGTTCACAAGTCAAGAAGGCATTTCCTGTGAATGACAGACTTGAACTAACACCAAAGAAGGGAAAATATTTATTTCAGCCTGTAGTGGGTCTGGCACTGGGGTAGGCAAGTCACTCCCTGGCAACCACTTGGACCCACTTTGCTTGCCCCCTCTGGCCTCTCAGACTTGCCACTCCTTGATGATAAGATTGGACAGGGAGGCTGCACATAGAGGACAGAGGGTTTGGGGTTTTAGGCCCTTGTCTGGGCTGAGACCCCCTGGCATTGGCCCACTTTACTTTGGCTGGGCCCCT
Organism: Gavialis gangeticus; assembly: GCF_001723915.1. NCBI lineage: Eukaryota > Metazoa > Chordata > Crocodylia > Gavialidae > Gavialis > Gavialis gangeticus. The sequence continues at coordinate 12,675,316 of NW_017729002.1, forward strand.
CCACCTGAGGTCCACTGACTCAGGACCACAGGCTCCCAGACCTCAGCTCCAGCAATGCCTTTACGTGCTCTGGGCCCCCTGGCCCCTGGTCTCACCCTCATGGGCCCTAGGGTTCTGCCCCCCAGTCTTTGCTGTCCAAAACCACAGTTCTTCTGCTAACAGCAGCACTAGACCCTTTGAAAAGTCTAGGACCTGTAGTACCCTCGGGCACACTTCTCTATGGCTTCCTCTGCCCATGTAACCAGAACCCAGTCTCCAGTATTTAAACACAAATCCAAAAATATGAGCACCTGTTCTCAAACAAAAGGTTCCCCAACCCTGGGTCAATACCACACTATAGCAATGAGCTACATCACCAGGCCCAAAATACTTACTTCTGCCTGGTGGCACAGGGGCTTCTTTTCAGTTTCCCTGCAGGCTGGGATCCTTCCAACCTTTCCAGCCAGGCCCCTCTCTTCCCCACAGCTCTGCTCCTTGCAGTCCACAGGGCCAGACTGCCCCCTTGCCTCAGACCCTGGGCGCTCTAAGCCCCACCACTTTTGGTCATGTGGCTCCCCAGCCAACCACAGCAGTTTCCCCTTTGCCTAAATGCAAGCCTGTGTTCCTCCACTGCAGCCGCAGCCAGAGGACCCAGCCTGCTGCACTCTTTCTTTAAAGTGATAGGGGCTCCTGGCTCCCTGTTACACAGCCATTTGGTCCACACAAAATTATACTTTGAGCAAGCAGGATGCATCATCCATATAAGCAACAATTGCAAGTGAAATATTTCCTCAAAGAGATTTGACTACTGATCTGATCAAATGTTATCTAGACTAATTACCAATCATGTGCCACATGTGTTTTTCTCTCTCTTCTGCCAGAGAGTATAGATTTAGGCTCCTCCAGAGAGGCTGAGAAGATGGCAATTCTATATTTTACATGCAATACTGTAAAACAATAATACTATTTCCTGAGCTTGTTTGTTTCACAGACTTTGAGAAGAAGGGTTGTATATGGATCAAGCCATTTGCCTCAAAAAGCAAACAAACAATGGCTATAGGGAATAATGTATCCATCCAAAAAGCATATCTGAGAACTCTATGACAGCTTCATTGCCTGCAGCCACCTTGGCCAGAAAAAGAATTGAAATGAAACTAACTTCTGTTTTAAACCTCTTTGAGAGATTAATTTTGTATTGAACAAAAATTGGATGCGACTGACAGGTTTCTTGTGAAAACACATACACATGCTTATCATACTGCAGGACAGAATCCCAATTAAGGTGCCAATTTTGAAAAAAAAAAAAGATGTACATGCTTAACTTTCAAGACAGTAGGTAGTCCATGCAAATTTAGTAGAACTATTTGCATGCTAAGAACTGAGAATATGCATTTTCATGGCAAAAGCTAGTAGACTTTTCCACATCTTTTCCACTACCGATATATGAAAAATTACAAACAAGAAAATATCGTATTACTTTGAAATGTCATTTTGGATTAATTTCCCCAAATTTCTTATTAACGGGGTGGGGGGGCTGTATGGAATGAAACTGATGGGAATTAATAGGTGAAAGTATTTCAATAGGGACTTACAGGATTGTGCATGTGATATTTGGAGGGAAAAGCAACAGGTAAGCAGAATATATTTTTGGAGTAAAAGGAGTAGGTAAAATAAAGGGCAGGATTTTCCCCTTCGAGATCTGCCAAATATTTTAGATGGGATGCAAAACTGGCACTCTCACCTTAGAACTGAAGTTGTGTTAATGCTAAAGACTTTGTTTTATAACTACAATCACAGAGTAAGCTTTACATATTTTTCAAATGAAGCACCATCCATCTACAGTCAGTTTTATAACCACTTAACTGTACTTATGTATTAAAGCAGGAAGACAGTCTGTAAACTCCCAAAACCAGTGCAACTTTCAATTTCATGCCTAGTCTCTTCATTTATTGCTACTCCAAAACTGATAAAACAAAGCTATGCTAATCTAGCTTTTCCATTGATACTACAGCAAAAAAACAGTACACTGAACATTATACCACTCTGTAGGCTCAAAAGGTCATTTGATTTTTCCACATACTTGACTTAAACTACAGTCACAGAACACAAGCAACACATCTTCATCTTTAAAACATCCATCTGAAAGAAAAAAAACTCACCTTGTCAACATTATAATTATTTCCCTATAGGACACTTTAATAAATTATAATTTGTTGTACAGACCACATTTAAAATTAGTTCTGCCACTGATCTAGTTTGTAAAACCACTTTAAAGATGTTTTGAATTATAATGCCCAAATGGGACTAGACAAAACAGTATTTCATTCTTGATTCTTCCACTAGGATGCTATAGGACCTTGATGAAATTGTATCACCTGTCAGCCTTTGCTTTGCTTTCTAAATTCAGTTTTTCTAATTTATTTAGATGCCAAGGGTTAGAATTCTGTTTCACCTATTATGCATCTGAGTGGACTTAAGCACCTAAGTCTGATCCCATCCCATCCTGCTTGAGTCCCTGAAAAAATGTTAATATGTCTATTTTTGTAACATGTTGTCATCTTAGCCTTCAGACAAAGTCACAGAAAGCAGGAGAAGAACTACCTGCTGCTTTTGCAGGAACCCTAGAAGAGTAAAACAAGGTGACAGGTAGGGGGCTAAGTCTACTTCGGTATCTAATAGGTGGAACAGACAGTCAATTCATCCCAACATCAATCCATTCATTTGTTTTGGTGAAGGGACAGTCTCATACTATTAATTGCCACTGTAAAACACTGATAGCAATTCAAAGCTGTAGATACTACTGCATGAAATATTAAGTGATGAAATAGTAATTACTAGGGTTGGTCAATTTTTCCACATTAATTAATGAACATATTCACAAACACTCTTATGTTCAAAGTCTTCCACTTCAGAAGTGTTCATGGCATGGCCCTGTCAGTTTCCAATGAATCTGGGGATGGCATTTTGATTTTTTTTTTTAAAGTTTTAAAAAATCCTGAACCCCCCCAAAAAGAAATAAAAATTGTGTGTTCCTTGAAAGTTTTTCACCAAAGTTAGTTGCTTTTTCCTGTAGAATTAGTAATTGTTTTCTTCTAATCTGAAAATATTTTTGGAATGCTTTAGCAACTTGGTTACAACATGTGGTAAACCTCACTGCTGTACAGAGGGACAGTACAAAGCCTATGTCAGTTCTTAAGCTGTCAAAATTTGAAGCTACTACAAATGCATAAGAATAAAAGGCTGAACAAATAAAATCAATTATTAAAATACCCTTTTAGTATGTACTGTATACCCAGCCAGATTTCCAAACGGGTAGGGGGGAAGCGCGTGCATGCGTACACAGCTGTATCAAAATATTTTTTTTTTCCCAGAACTATTTTCATTGTTTGTTTATTTGTCATAATGGATGAAAGAATATGAAAGGCTGCCTGTGCACAGGTGAGGAAACTAATCTGTAAAACTATTTTAATAGACTGAATGCTACACTTTTAACAAAGAGCACTGGATATGGTTTAGCAAAGGAAGTGCTTGGTGAACATATTCACACAGTGACAAGGGTCAAGAATACAGGCACTGGAGTAAACTAACATGATAGTGTACAATGGAACACATTTTGAAAAAGAGCAGAGGTCTATAAAGAATTTATGTTTCATGTTTAAAAGCAAAAGTGTCTCTCTTTCATATAGTGACTTTTTCCTCTGTTCTCCGTGAACAGAATTTTTCTTCCTCTCTGACCTTAAACTTAAATGGCAACCATTAATACAAAGCTATATAAAATGGAGAGAGACAAAGATCGCACAGAAGAAACATTTTAAAAAGCAATTCAGAAGCAACTCTTTTACTTGCCTAGTGTGTTCATATTAAATAACATATCATATAGCAGACATTTTAAGCACCTAGCCTTAAAACAACATCTTTTTACAGAAATATTTGACTGGAAACAGACTGTCAATTTGGTTGGAAAACTTTCAATCTTTGACCAAGTACAGGCACTCAGTTTCTACCAGGAGAATCGTCAAAGCGTATAGAAGGCCAGGCTTTTTCTCCCAGAAAAAAAAAAGGCTGCTCTGGAAGGAAAATACCCTGTCAACAACCAGGGTTAAATCACTCCCAAGAGAGTTTCTTCCAGGCTTTCCCTGGCTTAACTTCCAGAGGAGAAGAAATAGAGCTAGGGGAAAGCTCCCCATTTTCCTGAGACTAGGAGGTGAGATGAAGAACAGCTATGGCTCCCTGTGTCTTCCACAAACCAGGAAGTCCCCAGTCTTGGAAAGAGGCAAGGACTTTTACTGGCTTCCCTGGATTCCACTTGCCATCCTTGCTGCCTGGCTAAGCAATGGGATACTGATTTAAAATCTGGTGGCTGGAAGGGGGCTCAGGGATCTGCTCCAGCCATCGGTTTTTAAGTCACAGCTCCACCATCCAGTTAGGTTGCAAGGGAGACCCAGCTCAGGAAAGCCTCCATGTGTCTGGCTCCTAGCCCTTCCAGCTTTAAAATCATCATCACCACCACTCATGCAAGTTGGGGGCAAAGGAAAGTCAAAAGGGCAGGAAGCTGAGTGTGCAGAGGTTTTTCCTAGCCTGGTTCTCAGCTCTTGTGGCTTCTCCTTGCAACCTGTACCATCCATCTGACCCAGAGCAGTGCAGGGCAAGGCAGGTTGTAGTGCCATGGCAGCAAGGCTCAAGTACAAAAATATCTTGCCTGATTCTGCACTATTCTGGGCCAATCTACAGCAGCACAAGGCAAGGCAGGTTACTATGCCCCTGCTGCAAGGCTTGTGGAGCTTTGCCACAATGGCTGAGTGCTCCTTACCTCTTCCTGCACTCCTTAGGGGGGGGGAAAAGAAGGGTTTCCACCACGGAGAATGCCCTTCTCCTGCCAATTAACTGACTGATGGAATATGAGGGGGCATTCTCTTGGGGCAGGAACCCTACCCAGCTGTCTGTGGCAGCTGCTGCTTTTCAGAAGCAGCCTACCCCCTTCCTAGACAGAGGAGAAGACAGGCTGTCAGTTAACAGGCTCTCCTAAGGACAGTGGTGGCCTAGAGCTTGCCTGGGAAACTCTCCAGTCATGCAGCTGGAGAAACATCTGTACAGTTCAACTCCCATGCTATGTTTCTACTAAAAGAAATTTCTTCCAGTATAAATTAACATCTCTACACAGCCTTTGTCTGACTGAGAATTCACCTGGAAAACAAAACCAGGCTATAAGCCAGCTATGACATTAAGAGGATAGAGAAAGTTGGAGCCTTGATTTTACCTCTAAAAGCTAAAATAATAATTCACTGGCCAAAGCTCAGCACTTTTCAACAGCCTGTACTTAATTCTAAATTGATAACTAGTGTCTTAGACTTTCTAGATATTCTGGATGATTCCTGGGAGAAATCCCCCAGGTGGTATAAACTGATAAAGTTTCACTGACTTTAGAGAAGCAATGACACTTTACAACACCTAAGGATCTGCCCCATAATTATGTGATCCTAAGACATGAACCACATATTTACTTTCATAAAACATCTTCTGGAAGTAGCTGCTTATACTGTTTGTCAATAAGCAGCTTCAATCTGACATAAACAGAAACAAAACTGTCGTACTGTCCCAGAAAATATTGATATTTTTTCTAAACAAATACCTATACCTTGTGCCTCCAAACTATCAGGATAGGAACCATAGATAATCCAAATACAAATCGATTTTATAAATTGTTCACATAACAAAGCTAATTATTCCTCTGTGCTGAAGCATAATTTGACCAGAATGTGAAGAAGAATGGATATAGATAAATCAAATTTAAATTAAAGTAGCAGGCCACAAGTTTTTAAAATTTAAATAGGAGGCTGGGGGTGGGGGTTGGAGGGAGAGTAGAAAAAGAGGATAAGCTTAAGGAGAACACAGACAGAAGTATCTCTGACTACTGGAGCATAATTTCTTCCAGAACCTGGAAAGGAATATGATATTATTGAGTCTCAACACTCTTCAGCTCACAGGAAATAGTTATGCAACTGAGGGTTAAGGGCTAGGTACAGACATTCAAAAAGCCCAAGGCAGAATTGATCTTAGTTGCATGGTTTTCTGTAAGCAGTGTAGTTTACCTCAGTAGGGAACAGAAAATACATTTGTCTTTTCCTTGCGGGGGGAAGGGAAAGAAGTTCTGTAATTTTAAAACCAGCCTGTGTGTGCCATGTGTGTTATGAGTATAAGCCAGTTTCTGATCACTGGGTGTTGACAGAAGTTATGTGTTGCCATGCAATTGGCAACTGAAAGTGCTTTACAGTCATGCCCTGACATAAGTGCACAGCCACAGAGTGCTTTAAAAAGTGCCAGACTGCACAACAAATGAACTCTCATTACATGAGGATTCAGATGAAGGCACTCCAAAGTGGAGCACCTTCATTAACTTATGTAAGTGCACGCTGGGAGCAGGGCTGGGCTGAAGCAGCCCAGCCCCATCACTGTTTTGTCTTCAGGATGGGAAGGGGGGGAGGGAGGAGAGAGAGTTTTATCTGAGGTTTTCCCAGCCTGCATTGGAGGGTGGAGCACGTAGTTTGGAGCCCCACCATCCCTGAGTTGGGAGTTCCAATCCACCCAGTCCCCCACTCCAGTGCAGGCTAGGAAAACTCCAGAATGGACCTCCCTCCCCTGCCTTCTCCCCCTCCAATTCTGAGACAGCACTGGAGCTGGGGGGGAGGAAGAGGAGGGACAGGGAAGGCTAAGGGAAGATGCTGCAGACCCACAGCTTCTTTTGCTGAATCAGTTCCAAAGTCAAGCTCAATCCTCTAACCTCCAGATTCAACAGCAAATGTCTGTTAGGTTGGGAAGATCAGTCTAACTCATGGCACTTTCCGTAAAGCACCACGAGTTGGACTATGGAGCTGCACATCTGTCAGTGCCTACTTATACCAGTAAAAGTGTAATGTCTGTACCTTGGCCAGGTACATCTCATCTTTCTCCACTAACTGCTCTGCATCAAGGATATCAACCTATTATTGTTACCATATTTTAAGCTGGCTAATTTCTAGATCAAGAAACTGAATTTACAATGTACAATCATTTTTTCAATATGGCACAGGCAGTATTTAATCTGAATTGGATTGAAAACCCAACCACTCAAAAATCCAACTCTACTTTGTTTTGGAAAAATTGCCATGGTACTTATTCCAAAATAAAACATGCTCCCAAGATGCCCAGCACCTTTTGACTTAAACTGGCATAATTCTCTTCCATTTCACTATGGCCCAAGCCTGTTTAGCAGTAGAGACATTAACTGGATGGCTCAGATGTTATGCTGATTTTTAGTAATAACAGCAGCAAAACTTACAAAAATGATAAAGTCTGAGGCACAGGGGTTCTTCCATCGTGTTAATTTAAATGAACATCAGTTCATTTAAAATATTATAATTTCTAAGTTCTGTGGCCCTGCATTAGTGCTACAATACAAGGCAGAAATGTGGCAGGGCTCGACTGAGACCCAAATGAAAACTAAGATGTACATAGCAGTCTCACATACACATGCAAACTAAAACTGATAAAATAAAACTCCAAATTCAAATCCAATTTTCTTTGATCATCCAAAATACTTGTAGAACTAGAATGACAGTTGGATAAAAATGAAATCAGACAAGGAAGTCTGCAAATGTTTACTCTGGTCAGGACAGGTTAGTGTCTTAATAGTCTATAACATTTTTATATTGATGTTAGAATTTTAAAAGAGGGTAACAAAATGTGTATGAGGCAATATGATAGACTAACACTTTCTGGAGGCTCCTTTAGAGCTGTTACAGTCTACTGGTAAATACATATTTAGTTCATATACTGGTTTTGAAATGTAGCTAGCAGACTGTAACAGTTTCTTTTGAGTGGTTACTGTCTGCCAGGTAAATATGTCTTTTGGAATGCAAGCATGCTAATTTTGAAAACATGTATTAGTTACCAAACAAGGTGTAACAGTTCTGGCCTATCATTTAAATCTATATTTGAGCATGGATCATTAAATTAACAGACCACAATAGCTACTTCACATCCTCCTTTGGAAACCTGGTTGGCATATCTTGCGCATGAGGTCTCTCTCTTTCTTCACACACACATTTCTTATGTATAATACTGACAACAAAATAAACATGCACAGCATTTCTGCAGTTCTTAGGCCAGATCTTCAGTTGCTGTAAACTGACAACCCACTAAAATATCTAGATCCTAATACTTGTTATTACACAGGTGATTAGATTATTCTAGAAACTGCTTCCCAGGTTTCATTTTTCAAATTGAATATTCTTTTATATATTTATACAACAAATGTTTAAGAATATTCACTGTTGATAAATTGGCCAAAATACATTTTCTGAAAATGATTATAAAAAGTTTTAGCCTCCTTAGGAGATTGTATTTAATCTTCAAGCCTGGCAAGTATTTGTACTTCTGACATATGTTCAGAAGAGGTTATAATGAGGTTACTGTAACACAACCCTTCGTGGTAAAAAAGGAATCGCTATAACTACTGGATTTTAAAGTTGGTTTGTGTTCATGGTATAATGGCTAGGGCTGGACTCACTGTAGTTAGAACACAAAGACCAAATATCATTCAAACTTGAACCATCTTTTTAAAAGTAACTGAATTCCAAAATATTCTGTTACTCAGACTAGTAGAATCCAGGAGGATACCAGAAGACTTATTGTTAGGGTAGGTTTAGGCTGAGAATATCAGCCAATCTGTCCTATTAAGATATCAGCAGAGCAATACAAAGAGGGATTAGCCCTTCACTGTGTCCCCAAAAAACAACCTGGGCCAGAAGGAAGTGGCAAGATTCAGTAGTCTTCTCTTGTAGCTGAAACCCTGCTGGAGTGAACATATCTTAGACTTCACTTCCCCAAGCTGACCTCTAGTGCAAATAAGAAAAAGGAGGAAATAAAAAAATAAAAGGGAATAGGGCATTGGAGACTTGGACATACAATTATTTCTTTAATAGAAACTACTTTTCCCATTCCTACGCTTTTTCCTCCCCTCCTTCTTGCCCCTCTGCTTCAAATTACTGTTGGTAAAAGTGCCTTCTCCTCAGTGCCTGTAACAGCTCTCCTGTCTCTCCATCTCAAAATGTTCTTAAGCTTTTCACAAATCTCACCCTAAAATACTTTTTTGTTTGCTTAATTAATTTTTGTGCTATTATTACCACCACCACTAAAAGCTTTGATTTATTCACTGAGAAATATTCCATAATTTATACCGTTTCCCTTCTTGTACTTCACTCTGAAAATATCTAGAGTCTGAATTAGTTTGAATGGCACTGTACTAAAACTGAAAATGTCCAGTGTATAAAACAAGGCTTACTCCATATATCTATATCTATCCATCTCTACCCATATATCTCTATATATAGATATAGATATACATGTAGTTGAAAATACAAGTATTTACAGATTCATACATATATACATATATTTTAAATTCATCACAGCAACTGCAAACACATAAGAATATATAGTATTGTCCGGATCTACATAGTCAATGCTTCAGCCAAGGTGCTAGAGTAGCTGACCACTTTGTCTTAGCCTCCCATTGTAAAACATGGATGAGGTGTCCTTCTGGCTCTTGATGGGATAAAGCCATGATATTACACTGAGTTTTACAACTCAGAAGCCAAGAGCAGGAAGAAGAGGAGGGATCCAGGCACACGTGTCCCCCGCACGCATGTGTGCCCCCTTACCAGAACTGAGATGGGGGTGGACACATCAGCAGCGGAGCCAGCAGCGGGGGCACCAGCAGCTGATCCCCCTAAGGTAAGTGGGCAGAGGGACCGGACGCAGCTGAGCTGGATCTGGAGGGGAAGCCCCCTGGATCCCTTTTAGCTGAGCTGGTAGGGAGCCACGCCACATGAACAGAGCGTGCAAATGGGGGGTGAGCTAGGGGGAACTGTCCCCCCAACCCAGGGAGCACCCCCAGGGTTAACCCTTGGGGAGCAGGCTCAGGAGGCACCAGATCCCCCCAGCGGGGGAGCGTAGGGGGCGGGACTGCCAGCAAGGCTCTCTGGTCTTCCCGGAAGTGCCGATTGGCTGTTGAGGCAGCTGCAGGAAATTCAAACCACGGCCTTCAAAAGCCACGGTTTGACGTAGCTCCCGGCACTTGGGAGCCAGGAGCAGGGAGGAGAGGAGGGATCCAGGCACACGTGTGTCCCACATGCACATGTGCCTCCTTACCTGACCCAAAGTGGAGGCGGACACAGCAGCAGTGGAGCCAGCAGCGGGGACAGCAGCAGCTGATCCCCCTAAGGTAAGTGGGCAGAGGGACCGCACACAGCTGAGCCAGATCCGGAGGGGAAGCCCCCTGGATCCCTTTTAGCTGAGCTGGTAGGGAGCCGTGCTGTGTGAACAGAGCGCGCCCGCATTTGTGTTGGCGTTTACATCATCGGGCGAGCAGGAAGGGCCAGGAGGGAGACTCCTGCTAGGGCAGGGCGAAGGCACTGCACTAAGCCATAAACAAGCAGCAACTCCTACGATGGCGTCAACACAGAGTGCTGCCAGGGCCCCTGCCTGGGGGGCACAGCCTACCCAGGGCTTGTCTGAGGCCTCGACCCAGACAGACCCCATGGGGGGCTGGCGTCCCCCCACCCTGTGGCCTGTGGGAGTTGCCCAGCAAGGCCCAGAGTGGCAGGGGTTGGGGAGCCCCACACCTGTCCTGCAGATGCCCGCTTTAGGGCGCTGGAGGTGCGGGTGATGGAGCTCCAGGAAGAGGTTAGCAGGCTGAGGGGAATCAGGGAGGTGGAGAATGAAATTGATGACTATTTCCTTTCCCTGCAGGGCCACACACCCAAGGAAGAAGCATCTTGGGAAGTGCCCTCCACTGCAGAGTGGCAGATGGTCACCTCCAGAACCAGGGCTGCTCGTAACACAGCAGTACCAGTTCCTCCAGTCCTCCCTGGCAACTCTGGAGGAGAAGGAAGGAGAGGAGGCAACTGGAGAGGAGGCAACTCCACACTCTCCATGCTCTGAGCAGGCCGAAGGAGCCAAGCAGTCCCGGAGGAAAAAGCATCGAGTGATCATCATAGGTGACTCCATCCTGAGATGTACAGAGGGCCCCATCTGTCACCAGGACCCCTCGAGACGCGAGGTCTACTGCCTACCTGGAGCAAATATTCAGGACATGAAGGGGATGATCCAGTCTGTGATCCAGCCCACCAATTACTACCCCATGGTCTTAATCCATGTGGGTACTAATAATGCGACCAGGAGATGCCCTGATCACCTGATGGCGGACTATGACACTCTGGGGGATGTGCTGAGGGAGATAGGCGCACAGGTGGTTTTCTCTTCTGTCCTACCAGTGAGCGGACGTGGAAGATGCCATGCAACGTGCATCACAGAGACCAACTGGCAGCTTCAGGAATGGTGTCTCGGGGCAGGCTTTGGCTTTCTCAACAATGACCCGCACATCATGACAAGAGACATGCTCGGATGGGATGGGC